>NC_039358.1:181745759-181945476 GCF_003573695.1 Papaver somniferum
AAAAAAAAATCAGAAAAATACAAAAAAAAACAAGTATTTATCAATTCCATTCTCTCTTGTTCCAAAAATAAAAAGAGAGTAGTCAATGTAAATAAGAGTCATGTAAATAGCCATTTTGTTGTTTCTTTGTAATAAGCAATGAGGGTGTATGCCATTGATGTACAACGCGAGTAATTGTGAAATACCTCCAACTCATTCACAATTCTCGTAAAGTCCGGACAGCTAGCTAGATTTCGACCTTGGTTCTTAGCCTGAGAAACTATCTCTTGGTGATTAGTAGTCATAACATCCGATCTTTCTTTACACATGTGTAGATACACTTTACACTCTTATCACATGTCTTTATTTGTTATCAGTGCTAGGATTGTGCCTTCGATAGCTAGATTGACATCTCCATTTTTCTGTGAGCTTAACTGACTTGCACATGTCACATTTGATGGAATCTGAGCTTATATTTTGACCTAGAACTTTGTAGGTACGTTCTAAGCAAACCTTCACGAGACTTCAACTCGTCCACTAGGGACACTTAGTGGTTTAAAAGGCTTAGTGCATACGCTAAATGCATTCGAGAGACCAGCGACAGTGGTATAGGTAGGATTTTCTTAGTTTTGTTTTACTTGAGGACAAGTAAAATTCAGGTTTGGGGGTATTTGATGAGTGCTAAAAAGTGCATATTTCTATATATTTTTCTTGGCATTTAACTCATCTTTTGTGCATTAATTCTACATTTTATCCCATATTCTGTGTTTTCGTTGTTTTCAAGAATAAATACTTTTCTTAATTAATTTTGCATTTTTAGGTACTAAATAAAGCCTGGTTAACTCACGGAGCGAAAAGAGCAAAGGAACGACAAAGACTCTCGATAGGAGGAAGCGAAGAATGATGTTTGCAAGAGCCGGATCAACGAGAAGTGGGATTGAAGAGGAAGAATTGTTCTTAAAGAAGATATGGTCTTGGCATACCCAAGACCCAAAACCCTTACCCAAATCCATTTCCATTATCCATACCCATTTCCATGAGAGCCGTCAGATTGGATCCATCTCATCATCCAACGGTCGCCTCATCATTGTGCATCAAAATCCGAAGCTCCTGTCAAACACTATAGTACCTAACTCCATCTGAAGCCGTCAGTTTTGTTGTATCTCATCATCCAACGGTCGCTTCTATCGCGTCGTTGGATCATTCCATCACCTTTTCATCCTACGCTTTCGCTTCGCTAAGCATCAACCTTTGATACACCCGCCTCACACCCTAGCATCGGAACCTATACCCTTCACCCAAACACTCCCTTCCCTTCTTCCCATCGATCTTATCTTCCCAAAAAACCTTCTTCTTCCCCCGACAGTTGCAGTCGAGCTCTGTTCCTGCCTCTCTTCCATGTCCACTGCCACCCTCTGCCTCACTACCATCTCCATTCCCCGACACCACCTCAATCACCATCACTTTCCCCAACTCTCTAGCCTAGTTGCTTCTTCAAACCCACATCTCTCTGAACCCTAGGTGTGGAGTTGATGAAACAACTCGAGCTAGGGTTGCAGTACATCAATTGGAGCAGGAAGAGCATCAGAGGGACATCAACAAGCATGGGTCGAGTCTATTTGCATCAGAGGGTGAGTTAATTTTATTTATCGAAACCCTAATCCTGCTGATTTGGGGATTTTCAAATTAGGGTTTGTAGAAAATTTGGGTATTTTGTTGTAAGCTATAAAAGGGAAACGATGTAGTGTGTTGTAACCATGCTGGGTTAGCCAGCTTCACTCTTGTAGAGAACTGGACTAGCCAGTTTCTCATATGTTTCATGTTTACACTGTTGGTTCATTTGTTTTGTAAATTTTCAGTCTTGTTTTGTTTGATTTTGCTCTTATTATCATATGTGATGAATGTTAATGTTGTTTATATGTTGAGCATGAGCTAAATTGTTGCAGCTGAGGTTTAGATGAAACCTCAGTGCACTGTCTGATAGTGGAATGCTAGGTTAGAGCCTTAGTGCATTGTTTTGATTGAGCAATGGGAGAAATTAGTGCTCATAGCAAGCTAATTCTCTTTCCATTCCATTTGTATGCTTAGGATGCATTGTTTTGATTGAGCAATGGGAGAAATTAGTGCTCATAGCAAGCTAATTCTCTTTCCATTCCATTTGTATGCTTAAGATCCTAATGTCAACCTAGAATTGCATTGTTTGGCTAGGTCACAAGGGTGGATTCAATTGCCTTAGTAACTTCTCACATTGCTTCCTGATCAGTTATTTCCTTCACTGTTTTTGCACTTCACATCTTGCTGTGCACTGAAATCAGTGCACTGCCTTCCCTGCCCTTGGCTCATAGCCTTGGTTCCTTGTTGTTTTACCATCTCTGTTTCACTGTCACTGCAACCTTGTGACCTTGCATTTAGTTTTGCATCAATTATCAGCATAGTGAAACTTCAACTATACACCCCAAGTCCCTGTGGAGATGACCTGTTCTTGCACATACACACTACAATGACAACTGTGCAATTGCAGTTTAACATGTAGGCCTTCTTATCCTTTGTCTTATTTTCTTACTCCTTTAAATGCCTACCAGAAATTTGATACTAAAAGTGATAAAGGTATCTTCCTTGGCTATGCCTCTGATAGTCGTGGTTATGGAACCTTTGGGTTCAAATACATTAGGCGTCTCTGCCCCGACCTTAATGCATGATATGTCTTCTAGTATTCCATGTGATGTTTCCCCTGATGTGCCGATACACGAGAATAAATCTGTTGATGATGTTGATAATTCTGATTGTGATCTTGCCAATTTGATTGATGATTTTGAGCATGATGTGACATGTGTAGATGAGTTAGAAGATTTTGATTTGATTGATAATGATATGCCTATTCTTCTACCTAAGTCACAATCTGATGGCCTTCCACCCAACCTAGATTTGGTTTGTACCCATATTGTCAAACCGATTTTTCTGAAAATTCCTAATCTAGGATTGGAACTGTGTGCCTCCCAAGTCCTCTTGGACTATTTTGTTTCAAAATATAACACTTTTAAAGAGCCACAATTGGAATGCATTTCTTTGCCCATCCCGAACAAAGTCCATTTTCAGTTAGACCTTGTGAATCCTGCACCCCTAAAATTGTTAGATTTTGTGCTTAAAAGTGAACCTGTTGAAAAATTTTGGTTTAGGGGTGATTCATTCGGTTTTTCACTCTCACTCCCATTTAAGTCCAATTTTAGTGTTTTGAAACTTTCTATGTCTCTACACTTTTTCTTTTGGGTTGATCCTCAACTCTTTAGATTGTTGGTGTATGGTGAATTTTTTTGTATATAATCAAGTAGATAAATTTTAAAAACTTTTTTTTTTTTCCATTTGTATATATTTTGCTAATCCAATATGATCTCGGCTGAAATATGTTGGATTTTTTGCCTTGAATAACGGAGTTTTAATTCTGCTTTCGCCGAAATCGGGTATTCTCTCTCCTTTTACTCTACTCAGCATGTCCCTTTCCATATGTTGCATTTTAATTCTTTCCATACTTTGAAACATTGAGGACAATGTTTAGTTTAGGTTTGGGGGTATAGAGTAGATGCCACGATAATTTGCCATAATTGAAAACGAACTCCTTCTTCTTTTTGAAAAAAAATTGAAAAATTCCAAAAAAAATTGAAAAATCAAAATTCCAAAAAAATTAAAAAATGAAAAAAACATAAAAATGGAGCTCATTTACCTTGAAATGTTGACTCTTGTGCAAATATGTATTTTTATTAGGAGTCTTAGTCTAGATATTTAGGCACCCTGATTCTAGCACAATTCACATAGTGATAAGAAACTTGCACGCGCACGATCTACCAATACATGTATAGCCTCGATCTTCAAGGTGTTTGATAGGAAGTTAGATTGCCAATCACTTTAGAATACTGAATTAGACTTGACTAGCTTGTTCTTTGGTTGGCTGGGATAGAAGTTGGAGGATACGTTAAGAAAAGCAACCATAGAATTTGACCGGATGCATTCGATAAGGGCCACCTCTTGCTAAGAGTCATGTAATTATGTTTTTCTTTTTGTTCATGTATCAAAAGTGTCACTATGTTGTAAAGATCAAAGTTATTTCTTACAAAAAAAAAAAGAAAAAAAAAAAGAATGAAGAAATGAAAAAATCAATCAAGTATTTATCAATTCCATCCTCTCTTGTTCCAAAAATAAAAGAGAGTAGTCAATGTAAATAAGAGTCATGTAAAGAGTCATCTTTTGTGTTTTATTGTAATAAGCAAGTAAGGGTGTATGCCATTGATGTACAACGCGAGTAATTGTGAAATACCTCCAACTCATTCACAATTCTCGTAAAGTCCGGACAGCTAGCTAGATTTCGACCTTGGTTCTTAGCCTGAGAAACTATCTCTTGGTGATTAGTAGTCATAACATCCGATCTTTCTTTACACATGTGTAGATACACTTTACACTCTTATAACATGTCTTTATTTGTTATGAGTGCTAGGATTGTGCCTTAGATAGCTAGATTGACATCTCCATTTTGCTGTGAGCTTAAACTGACTTGCACATGTCACATTTGATGGAATCTGAGCTTATATTTTGACCTAGAACTTTGTAGGTACGTTCTAAGCAAACCTTCACGAGACTTCAACTCGTCCACTAGGGACACTTAGTGGTTTAAAAGGCTTAGTGCATACGCTAAATGCATTCGAGAGACCAGCGACAGTGGTATAGGTAGGATTTTCTTAGTTTTGTTTTACTTGAGGACAAGTAAAATTCAGGTTTGGGGGTATTTGATGAGTGCTAAAAAGTGCATATTTCTATATATTTTTCTTGGCATTTAACTCATCTTTTGTGCATTAATTCTACATTTTATCCCATATTCTGTGTTTTCGTTGTTTTCAAGAATAAATACTTTTCTTAATTAATTTTGCATTTTTAGGTAATAAATAAAGTTTGGATGAATAGCGGAGCGAAAAGAGCAAAGGAACGGCAAAGACTCCCGCTAGGAGGAAGCGAAGAATGATGTTTGCAAGAGCCGGATCAACGAGAAGTGGGCTTGAAGAGGAAGAATTGTTCTTAAAGAAGATATGGGCTTGGCATACCCAAGTCCCAAAACCCTTACCCAAATCCATTTCCATTATCCATACCCATTTCCATGAGAGCCGTCAGATTGGATCCATCTTGTCATCCAACGGTCGCCTCATCATTTTGTATCAAACTCCGAAGATCCCGTCAAACACTATAGTACCTAACTCCATCTGAAGCCGTCAATTTTGTCGTATCTCATCATCCAACGGTCGCTTCTATCGCGTCGTTGGATCATTCCGTTACCTTTTCATCCTACGCTTTCGCTTCGCTGAGCATCAACCTTTGATACACCCGCCTCACACCCTAGCATCGGAACCTATACCCTTCACCCAAACACTCCCTTCCCTTCTTCCCATCGATCTTCTCTTCCCCAAATTTCTTTCTTCTTCCCCCGACAACAGTCTGCAACTCCATCCCTTCACCCTCTGTGCCACCATCTCCATACCATGTCCATCACCAAAAACCCCATAAACCCATTCCCTAGTTGCCTCTCTTTCTCGTTCTTAGCACCCACACACCTTAGGTGCTACAATCAAGACAGAGATGAAACTAGGGTTTCATCACAGTTGAAGAGGAGACCCAAATCGAGGAGTTGATCGAGCAGACAATAGCAGAAGAGAGATGGGTTCGACAGAGGAGACAAATTCAGGGCATGGGTAAGTTGAGTAACCCAAAAAAATTGTCTACTGCTAATTTTTGTGTAACCCTAATTTTTCTTTTGGGTATAAATTGAAGAACTGTAACAACATTGAGTCATCTCTGGGCTAGCCAGTGAACAATATTTGCAATCTATTTTCATTTTCCAAATTCCATTTTAGCTACAGTTGATTGTGTGCAACCTGTGTGCATGTTGTATCTTAATTTAGCTTATTTGATGAATGCTGTTGCTAGTTACATGTTTAGCATGAGCTAAACTGCATTAGGCTGAGGCTCAGTTGAAGCCTTATGCACTGTCAAATGATAAGTTGCTAGGATAGTTAACTCCTTGCCCTGTTTTGCTTGAGCATTGGGAAGAGATTAATGCTCATAGTGCCTGTGATTGATTGTTCTGTCAAAAGACAGTCAATGCTAGGGGCAAACTAGTGAGCAAATTAGTTTTCCTCCCATTCTATATGTATGCATAGGATTTTCAACTCAACCTAGAAATATGTTGTTTGATTAGGACACAAGGTGGATACTAAGCCTTAGCTTAGCCACAATCCCTTTTACAGTCACTTAAATTCAGTTCTGTTTTGCTTCCTGTTCAGTTTATCTCCTTGCCTGTTTTGCCTGATTTTCTTGTATTTTGAAGCCTGTTGTGCATTGAAATCAGTGCACAAACTCACCCCTGCCCTTGGCTCACAGCCTTGGTTCCATGCTGTTTTGTCATCTTTGCTTTGTTAACTGTTTTGGTTCTTTGCAATTGCCATATTACTTTGCCTTAGGCTGCTGCCTTTGTTTCACTACCACTGCTTCCTTCATCCATCACTGCTCACTGCCATAGTGCCTTGTCTCTATTGCTAGCTTATGAAAACTTCTTGTATGCTCCCACTCCCTGTGGACTAACCCCTACTCATCCCTATACTATAAAGCTTGGCCTTGTATACTTGCAAGTTTTGTGTGCAACCCCATTTTCACACAAGCTACATGCTGAATTGCAGTGCAGTTCTGGTGGAACAAGAAGAACGGAATGGAATCGAAATTGAAGTTGCAAAATGGTTAAAACTGATGTGCAGCTACAGATGTTGCTGCCAAGATCAAATCAATGGGAAATGGAAGGTGGAGTGTTACTCCAGTGGTGCAATTGAGAAGCCGAGGAATGAATTGTAGTTGTTGTTATGAATGTTGATGTTCATGAAGCTGAGGTGGTGGTATGTGGTGTTTATAAATGGCTTGAGGCAAAGTTGTTGCTGAAGTTGGGGTCTGAATTTGTGTGGGTTTCGACAGGGAAGCTAAGATGAAATTGGTGGTGTTGATGATCCTGCTGCAGTTCAGTAAGAATGATGTTGTTTTGATTTTGTTCAAGGTTGTGTCTATGGATGGAGTTTGTGCTGAAGTAAAGAATGAGTTGCATCTGACAATGAATACACTGCGGAGAAAATGATGTGTGAATGGTACTTTGAATTCACGCAACTATGAACTAGTTGGCATTACAGCTGTTGGAAGTGGGAGTTAGTGTATGTGTTTTGCCGAGATATGGAAGATCATAGAATGGAGTTGTAGTTGCTATTTGAAGCAACTGAGATGACATGGTACTGCAGTTGCAGGTGCAGTTGTGAAGCTACATGAACTGAATGTTACAGATACCCATGGAGGTTCTGCGAATTAGATGGTAATACTGATGAACTGAGATAGGTACTTGTCTCCAGTGGAGGTTTTAATTGTTGTAGATGTTGTGTTGAATGGGAAAGCAGAAGTATGAAGATGCAATGCAGGGCAATTGCAGGTGATACTGATGGAAATTTGATGCTTGCTGTGTTGGAGGTGTGAAAGTAGAGTGGTGGTAACTGAAATAGAAATGAAGCAGTCAAGTAATGATATTGATTGGCTGAGATGAAGTTATAGTTCAACTGAAGCTAAGCAAATGGCTAGTAAAGAAGAATTTTCCATGTGCAGCTGAACTTAAGGAAGAATGCGGGATGGTGCTGAAATGATAGAAAGCAATGCAGTGGACAAGAAGTGAAGCTGGTGAGGTGCATGTGATGAAGCTGTAGCTGTGACAATGAACAACCATCTTGGCTGGGATCATCTATGATGTACAATGATTGCGCAACAGAGCTTAGGCCAGTGCAATGACCTTGGCCACTACCAACTCAGCCCACTCAGATGAGTTAGATGATCTGACTCATACTAGACTCAATGTGACTCACTGAGTTTGACCGAGCTAACTCAGTTGACTTCCCGATTTAACTCATTTGACCGTGACCGGGTGGACTTTGCCGGTCACCTGAGCTACCTTTCCGACAACTTTCCGGCCACCTTCCGGCACTGCACCAGTTTTTCGGTGACATATTTTTGGCAAGATTTTTACATGGGTTCCTCACACGCATGGGTTTGTTGGACCACTTGGACTTTGGGCTTTGAAGACCTAGTTTTGGAAAGATGAAAAGCTACAAAAAGAGAAAGTTTCTAAAACTTTGGGGATGACGTATTTTCTACTGGGAGCTTTGGAGGAGAGCGACGATTCTACTAGGGTTTGCTTTGATTTTTGTGTTTCATCTTCTTCATTTATTATTGATTATGATTATGATGAACTCAAAATCTATGAGTAGCTATACTCATATTATTGGTTATGGGATAAAGTGGATTTCACAAATGGTATTTGCATCTATAATTTAGTTTTGTCTCAATAATTTATTGTTTGTGTTTCACAATTAATAGTGTTATATGATTTAATTGTTTGTTTGGTTGAGTCCGGAATGAATCCGATTTGCATTCATTTCTAAAGCTATATTAGGGTTTTCAATACGAAAAAGTTGTTTATCCCTGATTCTAAGTAGCATAATTGTGGGTAGTGCTCGTAGTGATATATCCTACTAGTCACAAGTGAATCATTACCTTGGTTAAATTGAATTAGTGCTTTTACACGTTTGATTGCCTTGATTAGTCTTATTCCATAGAATTTAGTGCTTTTAGGGAGTTAAACTTAATTGTGCTTTTACACTTTAGGTTGATTTCTAGGAAGAATTCACTTATGCATATTTTAATGTGGTTGTGATGAAATCAGAGAATTAGCGGGATATACTTGCGATCAAGGTATCCTAGGACTTTTAGTAATGAGAGATTAAAATATCAATTCTAGTCATTGATGAAAATACATGTCTGTGAATGATACTATCCCATGACCAATATCTCCTCCTTACTGATTACTTTTATTATTATTTTGCTTTCAATTTATTTTTATTGCATGGATAAACAAAATTCCCCCTTGGTTACTTAAGAATCTGAAAATTGCATAACAACAATTGCCTCTCTGTGGAAACGAACTCTTTCATATCACATACTTCATTTATTTTAGTTAAGTAAGAAAGTGAAATTATTTTTGACGCATACCACTGCGATCAAAATTTTGGCGCCGCTGCCGGGGAGGCATCGACTTGTTATATAGTTTTGGTTTCTTATTTTTACGTTGTTTTTAATTTCGTTTTGAGAATTTGTGTTTCAGGTACCTTACTGAAATTCAAACTGGGAGAAGCAATGGGTGATGCAAATCGCACACTCAAGGAGCTAACTTCTCAGAAGTTGGATCAACAAAAATGGTGTATTGAAGCAACTTCCACTTTTCATATCAAGTCGGGGTTGATCAGTCAAATACCATAGTTCCATGGATGTGTATGGGAATATACGAACAATCATCTTATGGAATTTCAATGGTTGATGACAACCATGATATCTAATGGGGCTAATGGAGATGAAGGAATGTTGCGTGCTTTTCCTTTCTCTTTACTCGATGCAGCTAAAGATTGGTTATATTACTTACCGCCTGGTAGTATTACAACATGGAATGGGTTGAAGAAACTTTTCTTGGAGAGATATTTTCCTGCGTCGAAAGCGACTCAAATTCGCAAGGAGATTTGTGGGATGAAACAAAGTGTGAGGGAATCGTTGTATGAATGTTGGGAACGGTACAAGAGATTGGTAGCAAGCTTCCCTCATCACCAATTTAGTGACACAATGATTATCCAATACTTATATGAAGGTCTCCAAGCAAGTGATAGGAATCTTATTGACGCTGCAAGTGGTGGTGCACTTATGAACAAGACGGTGACACAAGCTAGAGAGTTGATTGAGTGTATGGAAGCAAATTCTCAACAATTTTCAAGTCGTGGATCAGAACCACCTACCAAGGGAATTAATCAAGTTGACGAGATTATTGAATTACGTCAACAAATGAGCAATATGATGGCAATGATGCAACAAATTGCAGCAGTGGTTGTAAAACCATCACGCCCAACTTATGAGAACATAGAGCATGTCAATGCTATATTCTCAACTCATCCGTATGGTATTTACTCCAACACTCACGAGAAAGTTGCAAGTACAAGTTCTGTTTACAACCATCCGAGTGAGTTCCAACAACAAGTGCAACAACCACAACAATGGCATAATCCAGAATTGGAAAATATGGCTACTTTGGTGGAGGCTCTAATGTCCGTGGTACAACAAAATCAACAACTAGCGAACTTAAATCAACAGAAAGTTGCAATCACAAGGTGGTCAACCACAACAACAACAACCTCAAAATCAAGGGTCCAATATGGAAGAGTTGCTGAAATCTTTTATGCAAAGAACGGAGGGTGCGGTCAAGGACTTGGACACACAAGTTGGTTCAATGGCCAAAGAGATTAATCAGTTGCATGCACAAAATGGTGAGAAACTCCCTTCCAAACCTCTTAACCCAGGAGATTGTGTCAATGCTATTATGTTTGGAAGTGGTACACAACTTGTGGAACCTGAAATTACTGATTCGGGTAAAGAAGAAGGCCCAAAGGAGCCAGTTTTGGAGGAAAATGATGCCGATTTCCCTCAAACTCCCTAGGTAACTAAATCCAACTCTAAATCTCTTGTTTCTACTTACGTTCCTCCTTTACCTTTTCCTGGCAGGTTCGCTAAATCTAATAGGAAGGTGGAAAAAAATAGGGATATTTGAGATGTTTTTAAGAAGGTCCAAGTGAATATACCACTCATTGAAGTAATTAGGTAATCTCTTCGCTATGCAAAGTGTGTAAAGGAATTGTGCACTAACAAACACAAGCTAACGGGTAATGAGGTAATGAGTGTGGGGGAGAATGCTTCGGCATATCTTCGAAACAAACTCCCACCTAAATTGAAAGATCCCGGTAGTTTCACAATTGCATGCACAATTGGTAAAATGAGGTTTATAAAAGCTATGTTAGATTTAGGATCTTCCATTAATGTTATGCCTACTTCTATTTATGATGCTTTAAACCTTGGTTCTCTTAAGAAAACCGGCATAGTTATTCAACTTGCCGATAGATCTAGTATTTACCCGAAAGGGATTATTGAGGATGTTTTGGTGCAGGTAAAAGGACTAATATTTCCAGTGGATTTCTACGTTTTAGACATGAGCGATGTGAATTCATCCTCGTCTACACCTTTACTATTGGGTAGACCATTTTTGCGTACCGCTAGAACGAAGATTGATGTCCACAATGACACCTTGACTATGGAGTTTGATGAAGAAGTCATACACTTCAACATCTTTGAGGCGACGAAACACCCAAGTACCATTCAATCAGATTTCCATAATGTGTTGGAAGCCGACTAAGGCGCAGAAAGCAAGGAGATAGTCGGGCTGACGACTTTAAACCAAGCGCTACATGGGAGGCAACCCATTGGATGAGTATTTCTTATCTCTTATCTTTTTGCTTTTTCTTGTCTTGTAATTATTTTTTCTGATTTCTTGTCGCATATCATTTTATGATTTCCCACCTTGACTTTCTTTGGACGATTCAATTTACATTGAGGACAATGTAAAGTTTAAGTGTGGGGGAGTGGTTAAGCATTTGCATTCTAAGATTTTCAAAAAAAAATTCAACTTGTGTAAAATTGTGAATAAAAAACTCCAACTTGTGGTTAGTTTAGAGTCACATAGTATACATATCGCTAAGATTACATCGAGATTCTCATAAGAGTGAGAGATTCTCATAAGAGTGACTGAACTTAGAGATGACAGAGAACATGATCGGGTTTCTTACTTGTATGAAAGTTAAAGTTGGATTTAACCATGCCATTAGCAAATAAGGTGCAGACTGAATTCAGTATTAGACTTGTGGTCCCCTATAGTGGAGACTACCCATTGTTGCATCATGTGAGGCACTGACCTTCAATTCTTTGTACGTGTCTAAATATGTGCTTTTAGAGTGTGTGTCACCGTGCGTAAATTCCGGATAGAATAGTGAGCTACCCAACCTCCCACCAATAGAAGCACTATTTTGATCTCTTGAGTGCTATTTTATCAATCATGATGGTGACGTCGAATTGCTAACTTACATACCACTTGTAATCTTGTTCGCAGTTAGCACCATCCACTTTATCTCTTTCTACACCAACAGGTCCATAGAAACACTATCATCATCAAAAAGAGGAGCATCACAAATTCGAAGGAAAGTTGAAGACGTTCAAGGTTTACAAGCAACGGTACAAAAATGAGCAGATTTCAGATTCAAGTAGAACAACAAGACAAAGAGCAGAATTTTTACAAGTTGAAGACTATTGTACAAGAGTGAAGATTATCAAGATGAGTTCAAGAAGTTTATGATATCGAGACATACAAGTTATGAAGAATCGAGCGGTAAAGTACTTACACCATGGCCTTTGTACTTGCATTTTTATTTTATTTTTATTTTGTATTTGTGTTATTTTCTCTTGTTCAAAAAGAAAAAATGAAAAGAAAAGACAAGAGAAAAGTTCATTAGGTTCATCATTAGTTTTAATATTTTGTTTGTTTTCATTTTGTATTTACCTTATTTCTCTTGCATCTTACAAAAAAAAAAGAAAAAAAAAAGGAAAGAAAAAAAAAGGAAAAAGAAGAAGAAAAAAAATTCGTTGCATCATATTTTGGTTTGTTTAGTTCGTTTTTGGTTTTGTATTCTTTCAAAAATGCCAATGGAAGAAGAAATATCCATAATGAGGTTTAAAGCAACAAGGAATTAGATGAAAGAATCACATTGTCAAGATTATACGAAGTTTAAGATTTCATCATCAAGAGTTGAAGACCGAAGACGAAGATGAAGACAAGAATTAAAGACCGAAGACGTTTCTATGGATGTTGTGAGAGTGGTGATAATTGTACGCCGAACGAATAACGAGGTAAGTAAGCATATTCCCACCTTCGTTAAGTGGTTGATTTCCTTTCTTAGAGATCGTCAGAAAAAAAGGGTTTTCAAAAAATTATAAAAGATGTGGGTTTTCAAAACATTCGGAGGGTTTTGCCTTTCTACCATTCAACGTGTCGCAGGATTCTCTCTTCATTCCTACCTGGACACATGTGTGACACATAAAAAGCTACTTATTATTCAGAGCAACTTCATAAAACCCTTTCTTGTGAGGCAGATGTAGGATCCAAATATCGCACAACGGTAAGAGTTTGCGATATTATAGATAGAGCCTGCGAAGTTATAGAGATAGTTTGAGAGAAGGTACCGAAGCTTGCGAGAATGTAGTTTGGGTGCGAGATAATATGAGCGGTACTCCACTACATATGAGTTGTCATCCACTATGTAAACACCTATATAAAGGGAAAGTCAGAGAGAGAGAATAGAGGTTTAGAATTTGTATTATTATTGTTTCGTTTTTCTTCCTCTACCAACCTAGAGCTCCAAATACTCATTAATGGAGTCTCCATGTAATCAAGATGTAATTACAAATAATCATAGTAAAACCTGACCCGTGGATGTAGATAAAATTAATCGAACCACGTAAATCTTGTGTCTTATTTTCTATTTTCATTATCTTTATCTTTATTTTCATATCAAATAAGTTTAGATCTAGAAATCATAGTCATGATAATACAAGGGGTGTGTTGTAGGATTTCCTGCAACTACATAATGACGCTAGAAACAGGGATGAGTAAAGGATTTATCCTTCCTGTAACTTGTTGATTCAAGAAATTTTCATGTAGATTAGTTATTGTTCATATTTTTCTAGATCTACAAAATTTAGGTTCAAAAATGGAAATTTTATGGAAAATCACACTTTCAGGGAGTAAAAATCATCAACAATTCAAAGACATGAAAAGAGTGAGAGAAAAAATTAGTTGTTGTGGTGAAATTTAAGGAGAAAATGGAAGTTTCAGTGGAAGATTTTCATGTTCAGGAGAAGAAGGCAAATGTGAAAGAAGTTAAGGAAGGACGAAGAAAAGATAAGAGGCAGATGCTGCAATTTCTATCACAAACAGAAATTCGCACAGATGGTTTGAGCTGGAGCGAGTAAGCGATAGGTCACGGGTTCGAATTTCGCAGAGACACATATTTTTCATTTTCTTCTCATTTGCATGGGAGAATAAAAGAATAAGAGAAAAACATTGTGCGTTTATTTCGCAAAGAGATTCTTGAACAGTTGGTCAAGAAAACAATATGTACGTTCGTGGTCGCAAGTTTGAACTTCCCTGCGAGCATAGTTTTCTTCTTTTTACAGATGGCGAAAAAATGAATAATTTCGCAATATTGTTTCATTAGTTCGCAAACAAGAGGTAGCACAGTTGGTCAAGCTTCGCTAGAGTGAGTAAGACTCGAGTTCGAATCCCTCATCAAACTTAATTTTTCGCACATTTTTGAAATCCTAAAGGCGAAGAAATGGAACAAAGTACAACATTGTGTGTTTCTTTCGCAAGCAACAAGTAGCGCAGATGGTCAGAGAAGGAGTATGCAAACTAGAGGACATGGGTTCGATTCTCCCTGCGACCAAATAATTTTTGCTTCGCAAATATTCATTTCACAGAGTTGATATTTGATTACTTCGCACAGTCTTTGATTATTTCGCAAGAGAGGGTTAGCACAGTTGGTCAGGATGCATGAATGCAAGCAGCAGGTCGCGGGATCAATTCTTGCTTCTCGCATGTTTATTTTTATTATGAGAAATTTATACAGAATTGCCTCTTACACAATTGGAATTTGATTACTTCGCAAGAACTTTGATTATTTCGCAAAAGAGGCTTAGCAAAGTTGGTATGGTGCGAGAAAATCCAAGAAGCAGATCAAGGGTTCAAGTCTCACTTCTCACACTTCTTTTTGTTGCGCGAAATTCATACATTTCAAGGCATTTATTCACTTCTTTGACAACAACAACGACTCACATGAAAGATAAGTACCACTTCTTTGAACATTTTACTTTATACTAAGAACGAATAAAAAGATTTTTGATTTGATTTACAAAAAAGCGATTCAATCGCACGATTACAAAGATTATAAAGATTACTAAGATTTCAAGATTACAGAGACTTCAAAATTACAAAGATTGCGAGATTTCAAAATTACAGAAAACTGAGAAAATTTAATTTATATGTTTCTCTAGAATATTTCTTTTACAGAGAATAAAAAGATTTTTGATTTGATTTACAAAATGCGAAACAATCGCAGAATTACAAAGATTTCAGAATTATAATGTATTAGAATTTCTCTTGAATATTTACTTTGCTTCAAATGATATGATATTATGAGAATGAAATAATGAATGAAAGAATAAAAGAACAAAGAAACGCGAAAATTTCGCAAGAGACAATCTAAGATCCATAAAAATCTAAGATTAGAATGGGGTGAACCTTTATGGCGTACACCCTAGTTCACGAATCAAATTTCGCAAGAGGCAAATGTAAGACCTAAAGTACGTCATAGAAGGGGGTACCTGTAGCATGACTCAGGGAAAAGGTTACACCGCCCCTGGAACCTGAGTCATGGAGATTTGGGGTCAATAAAGCCCATCCGGGAGAGGCACCTTGGATTCTCAGCCTAAGCATATGACTTAGGTTGGGCGACTAAGGTAATAAGGACTCTCCCAAGGAGTGCAGAATCTGATCAAGGCGCCGAGGTACACGATTGAGTCAAGAGTGCCAGGGGCGTTTGAAGCGTCCTTGCCATTCTTGACAAGTCTTGGCTTATATTGCACTCGGCCCGAAGAAAACCCTACTTAGGGTGCAGTCTCGTAACCATAAGCCATATAGGTAAAAGGGATAAGAGGCTGCGAAAACAACTGGTTGTTATTAAGATCGGATGGGAGGAGCTAACCTTGTATGGTATAAGTACGCCTCCTTGAAGGGTCAACCAGGGGGGAGATAAGGGCGGCACCCTCCATTAGGGAGCTGATAAGTGTCTTAAGACGCAAATGTCATGATGCCTTTTACCCGCAAGGGTATTAATACTTGTCATATTTGTGCAACAATCCTGAAGAGGCAATAATACTAGAGAAAAAGATAAGACAATATCAATGGGTCATTACATGAAAGTGTGAAGACGTCCTGCGATTTCGTCGCAAGACGGCAATGTCATGGGGCTTTATTTTCGCAAGAATATTTAGGCCTGTCATATTGTCGCAACAATCCTGAAGAGGCAATAATACAAAAGAAAAAGTTAAGGCAAGATCAATGGGTATTTGCATGAAAGTGCAAAGACATCCTACGATTTTGTCGCAATGACAAGAGGTGGCAAAATAAGACCTTTAACTAGGAAGGCAAAATAATACCACATAAGAAAATGAGTAAGAAAGTAAGCTTGCGAGAATGATTATATGTAAGCAAACAAGCTTGCGAATATGTACATGGAAATGAAACTGAGGCAGTGAAAAAGCCGCAGACTTGATATTATGATCATACTGTTATGAGATACTAATAGTGCAGGAAAAAGGAAAGATGAAACACAAGTAAGAACTTGTGAGGAACAATAACTACACGAAGAGGAATGCATACACTAAAGAAAAAGCCAAAGAAATGGAGAATGGGGGCAATTTAAAGCTACATCAATTTTAGCGTGCAAAATGAGCTAAGTAACGCAAACATTAGCTACACATTGCAATAAATAAGCATTCTCATCATACAAACATCATACTCGCATCATAAAAGCATTGCATAAGCATTTCATAGCATAAACATCGCATACACATTTCATAACATAATCATCACATAAGCATTATATTCGCACAAGTACTTTACAAAACTGTACGGAATAATATTGCAGAACTTCGCAATAATATCGAAGAATTTCACAGAATTATTCAGAATTTCGTAGAATTATTCAGAATTTCGCAGAATTATTCAGAATTTTGCAGAATTATTCAAAATTTCGCAGAATTTCGCAGAATGTGTCAGAATTTCACAGGATTATTCAGAATTTCGCAGAATGTGTCAGAATTTCGTAGGATTATTCAGAGTTTCGTAGGATTATTCAGAATGTGTCAGAATTTCGCAGAATGTGTCAGAATTTTGCAGAATGTGATTATTTCGCAGAATGTGATTATTCCGAACGATATGATCATTTCACTCAATTATTTCGCACAATTATAAGCAACTTTAAGAGATTATACTA
The DNA here is from genome assembly GCF_003573695.1 of Papaver somniferum. Classification (NCBI taxonomy): domain Eukaryota; kingdom Viridiplantae; phylum Streptophyta; class Magnoliopsida; order Ranunculales; family Papaveraceae; genus Papaver; species Papaver somniferum. The sequence continues at coordinate 181,762,829 of NC_039358.1, forward strand.
TCGCATGAGCACAAAACATGAGATAGAGGAAAGATGAGAATGAAGAAACAATTCACACATTCAACATTTTCTCAAAGATTCTACCCTCATAAATAAAGAACAGAGGCAACTATGGATTACCAAGAAAACATTTTATGTTCTTTATCTTCTCGGCAAGAATCACCAAAAATGGAGTAATAATTTCGCATGAATAGAGGCAATACTTATTATTCTCATTCAAGGACGGATACTTCTTACATTTCGAGAATTGAATATTTCTTATACTTCATCAAGGATACTTCATGCTTCTTATACTTCTTCAAGGATACTTCATACTTCGCATACTTCAAAAGATGATACTTCTTATTTACTTCGCAACATTCCGTAACTTCACAAAATAATAGAGGCAAGTACGTACTTTTCAAATCCAGTATTCTTTCGCTCGTTCCTTCATCAACAAAGATCAAAGACTACTCCAACAACACGTATCTCTCTCCAACGACTACAACAAAATGGATTTTTCCTTAAAGATACCTCTTCAAGAAATATTCAAGGAAAAAGAGGCAAGATGTAGGATCCAAATATCGCACAACGGTAAGAGTTTGCGATATTATAGATAGAGCCTGCGAAGTTATAGAGAGAGTTTGCGAGAAGGTAGCGAAGCTTGCGAGAATGTAGTTTGGGTGCAAGATAATATGAGATGTACTCCATTACATATGAGCTGTCATCCACTATGTAAACACCTATATAACAGGAAAGTCAGAGAGAGAGAAGATAGGTTTATAATTTGTATTATTATTGTTTCATTCTTCTTCCTCTACCAACCTAGAGCTCCAAATACTCATTAATGGAGTCTCCATGTAATCAAGATGTAATTACAAATAATCATAGTAAAACCTAACCCCGTGGATGTAGATCAAATTGATCGAACCACGTAAATCTTGTGTCTTATTTTCTATTTTCATTATCTTTATCTTTATTTTCATATCAAATAAGTTTAGATCTAGAAATCACAGTCATGATAATACAAGGGGTCTGTTGTAGGATTTCCTACAACTACAGCAGAGTCGAGACTTCCGATCACTCCGAACCCGAATTTCTTTCGATAAGGGATGGTTATTTATCTCTCAACTTGTAAGGATGAGATTGTGTTCATATATGTGTCTAACTTCTTATGACTAGTGTGCAGAATCTCTGTGTCTTCTTAGCGCGTTGGGTGCTATCATTACAGAGAACTAGTAAGTTGGAAAAGTAGGTTTTGTGGGTATATCTCTAGTAAACCCTCACGTGAGTTGTATGTATCCTTTAGAATAAGTTTTGTTTGATTTTCTCGAGGACTAGCAAAGCCTAAGTGTGGGGTAATTTGATAGGTGTCTAAAACACCTAATTTTATATCTAGTATTTATGCTTTCTTTGCTATTATTCTTGTGAATTGCATCTCTTATGTTTAGTTTTGAATTATTAGGTGCAATGGAGTCACTATGAGCAAAAGAAGGAGAAAAGGTCAATTTAGAGCGTAAAAGGCAAAGAGGTCGATTCACAGGCGAGATATATTTGAACCGGCTAACGTCGCAAGAAGGAGTGAGAAATGAACTGTCAGTTTTCTGAAACTAACAGGCCAAATAGTGATTGGATAGCCTTATCTAAGTCGTTGGGTGCCTATATCATTTTTATCATTACCACATTCTAACTTCAAGAGAAGTTCTTCTCTTTACTAATATCTGAAACCGAGAGAGAGAGGCATGGTGGCTCAGAGAGGAGAAGCAGCTGTTGTCGGAGATACATTGTTGCTGAGGAGATCTCGATGGAGGAAAAGGAAGTGAGTCGATTTCGTTTTCCACTGATGATGATGAGGAGGACAACAGAGAAGAAGTGAGATGATGTTGTTGTTGAACAGTGAAATAGATTGGATCTGGGACTGAGAAGGAGGAAAAATGGTGATACTGTGAATTCGATGGAGGTTGCTTATAGATCTGTTAATGGCAAGATTGATATGGGTTTGCTAGAAACGGTTGAGACAAGGGTTGTGGAGAACTGAAAGAAGAAATGAAGTTAGGGTTTGAGATGAACTCGAAATTGATGACGATTGAAGGAGGTCTTGTGTGTTATTATTGAGCAGAGAAGAGATGAATTAGGGTTTACAGAGATTCAGGTTTGAAGCTTCTGTGTTCCAATTTGAGTTGGACTGGGGAATTCAACAGCAAGATAAATGAAGATAAGTAGAAATCAAAGATGGGTATCATGAGTCTGTAATGGGTTGTAGTGGAGATGACTGTTGGGATTGTGCTGGTGTTGCTGTGTTATGAAGCAGCTGAAGGCTGAGCTGAAATGGGGATGGAACTGAGCTGCATGCTGAATTGTAGTGCATTTCTGGTGGAACAAGAAGAACAGAATGGAATCGAAATTGAAATTACAAAATGGTTAAAACCGATGTGCAGCTACAGATGTTGCTACTAAGATCGAATCAATGGGAAATGGCATGTGGAGTGTGTAGTTGCAGGAAATCCTACAATACACCCCTTGTATTATCATGACTATGATTTCTAGATCTAAACTTATTTGATATGAAAATAAAGATAAAAATAATGAAAATAGAAAATAAGACACAAGATTTACGTGGTTCGATCAATTTGATCTACATCCACGGAGTTAGGTTTCACTATGATTGTTTGTAATTACATATGGATTACAATTGAAACTCCATTAATGAGTATTTGGAGCTCTCTCTCTCTCTCTCTCTGGTTTTTGGGGAAGAGTTAAAAAGATAATAATAATACCCCTTCCTTTTCTCTCTCCTACCTTTCTCTTTATATAGATATTTACATAGTGGATGACAGCTCATATGTGGTGGGATACAACTAACATTTCCCCTAATTTCGGAATTACCGTGCGATGTTCTCACAGGCTCACGTTGGATCTTAATTTGCACACATGCTACGTTCTCTCTCAAGCTTCCCTACATTCTCGCAAGATCTTATTATTGTGCGATATTTGGATCCTACATCTTGCCTGTTTTTTCTTGAATATTGCTTGAAGAGCAATCTTTAAGGAAAAATCCGTCTTGTTGAAGTTGTTGGAGTAGTCTTTAATCTTTGTTGATGAAGGAATGAGCGAAAGAATACTGGATTTGAAAAGTACGTACTTGCCTCTATTCTTTTGTGAAGTTCCGGAATGTTGCGAAGTAAATAAGAAGTATCATCTTTTGAAGTATGCGAAGTATGAAGTATCCTTGAAGAAGTATAAGAAGCATGAAGTATCCTTGAAATATATAAGAAGTATGAAGTATGAGAAATATTCAATTCTCGAAATGTAAGAAGTATCCATCCTTGAATGAGAATAATAAGTATTGCCTCTATTCATGCGAAATTTTTACTCCATTTTTGGTGATTCTTGCCGAGAAGATAAAGAACATAAAATGTTTTCTTGGTAATCCATAGTTGCCTCTGTTCTTTATCTATGAGGGTAGAATCTTTGAGAAAATGTTGAATGTTCGAATTGTTTCTTCATTCTCATCTTTCCTCTGTCTTATGTTTTGTGCTCATGCGATAGTATAATCTCTTGAAGTTGCTTATAATTGTGCGAAATAATTGAGCGAAATGATCATATCGTTCGGAATAATCACATTCTGCGAAATAATCACATTCTGCAAAATTCTGACACATTCTGAATAATCCTACGAAACTCTGAATATTCCTACGAAATTCTGACACACTCTGCGAAATTCTGAATAATCGTGCGATTGAATTGCTTTTTATAAATCAAATCAAAAATCTTTTTATTCGTTCTTAGTATAAAGTAAAATGTTCAAGGAAGTGGTACTTATCTTTCATGTGAGTCGATGTTGTTGTCAAAGAAGAGAATAAATTTCTTGAAATGTATGAATTTCGCGCAGCAAAAAGAAGTGTGAGAAGTGAGACTTGAACCCTTGATCTGCTTCTTGGATTTTCTCGCACCATACCAACTTTGTTAAGCCTCTTTTGCGAAATAATCAAAGTTCTTGCGAAGTAATCAAATTCCAACTGTGTAAGAGGCAATTCTGTATGAATTTCGCATAATAAAAATAAACATGCGAGAAGCAAGAATTGATCCCGCGACCTGCTGCTTGCATTCATGCCTCCTGACCAACTGTATTAACCCTCTCTTGCGAAATAATCAAAGACTGTGCGAAGTAATCAAATATCAACTCTGCGAAATGAATATTTGCGAAGCAAAAATTATTTGGTCGCAGGAAGAATCGAACCCATGTCCTCTAGTTTGCATACTCCTTCTCTGACCATCTGCGCTACTTGTTGCTTGCGAAAGAAACACACAATGTTGTACTTTATTCCATTTCTTCGCCTTTAGGATTTCAAAAATGTGCGAAAAATTATGCTTGATGAGGGATTCGAACTCGAGTCTTACAACTCACTCTAGCGAAGCTTGACCAACTGTGCTACCTCTTGTTTGCGAAATAATGAAACAATATTGCGAAATTATTCATTTTTTCGCTATCTGTAAAAAGAAGAAAACTATGCTCGCAGGGAAGTTCGAACTTGCGACCACGAACGTACATAATGTTCTCTTGACCAACTGTTCAAGAATCTCTTTGCGAAATAAACGCACAATGTTTTTCTCTTATTCTTTTATTCTCCCATGAAAATGAGAAGAAAATGAAAAATATGTGTCTCTGCGAAATTCGAACCCGTGACCTATCGCTTACTCGCTCCAGCTCAAACCATCTGTGCGAATTTCTGTTTGTGATAGAGATTGCAGCATTTGCCTCTTACCTATTCTTCGTCCTTCCTTAACTTCTTTCACATTTGCCTTCTTCTCCTGAACATGAAAATCTTCCACTGAAACTTCCATTTTCTCCTTAAATTTCACCACAACAACTAATTTTTTCTCTCACTCTTTTCATATCTTTGAATTGTTGATGATGTTTACTCCCTGAAAGTGTGATTTCTTCCATAAAATTTCCATTTTTGAACCTAAATTTTGTAGATATAGAAAAATATGAACAATAACTAATCTACATGAAAATTTCTTGAATCAACAAGTTACAGGAAGGATAAATCCTTTACTCATCCCTGTTTCTAGCGTCATTATGTAGTTGCAGGAAATCCTACAACACACCCCTTGTATTATCATGACTATGATTTCTAGATCTAAACTTATTTGATATGAAAATAAAGATAAAAATAAGGAAAATAGAAAATAAGACACAAGATTTACGTGGTTCGATCAATTTGATCTACATCCATGGAGTTAGGTTTCACTATGATTGTTTGTAATTACATATGGATTACAATTGAGACTCCATTAATAAGTATTTGGAGCTCTCGCTCTCTCTGGTTTTTGGGGAAGAATAAAAAGATAATAATAATACCCCTTCCTTTTCTCTCTCCTACCTTTCTCTTTATATAGATATTTACATAGTGGATGACAGCTCATATGTGGTGGGATACAACTAACATTTCCCATAATTTCGGAATCACCGTGCGATGTTCTCACAGGCTCACGTTGGATCTTAATTTGCACACATGCTACATTCTCTCGCAAGCTTCCCTACATTCTCGCGAGAACTTATTATTGTGCGATATTTGGATCCTACAGAGTGTTACTCCAGTGGTGCAATTGAGCACCGGAGGAATGAATTGTAGTTATTGTTATGAATGTTGATGTTCATGAAGTTGAGGTGGTGGTCTGTGGTGTTTATAAATGGCTTGAGGCAAAGTTGTTGCTGAAGTTGAGGTCTGAATTTGTGTGGGTTTCGACAGGGAAGCTAAGATGAAATTGGTGGTGTTGATGATCATGCTGCAGTTCAGTAAGAATGATGTTGTGTTGATGTTGTTCAAGGTTGTGTCTATGGCTGGAGTTTGTACTGAAGTAAAGAATGAGCTGCAGCTGACAATGAATACACTGCATAGAAAATGATGTGTGAATGGTACTTTGAATTCACGCAGCTGTGAACTGGTTGGCATTACAGCTGTTGGAAGTGGGAGTTAGTGTATGTGTTTTGCTGAGTTAGTATATGTGTTTTGCCGAGACAGGCATTGCAGCTGTTATTTGAAGCAACTGAGATGACATGGTACTGCAGTTGCAAGTGCAGTTGTGAAGCTACAGGAAATGAATGTTACAGATGCCCATGGAGGTTCTGCGAATTAGATGGTAATACTGATGAACTGTGACAGGTACTTGTCTCCAGTGGAGGTTTTAGTTGTTGTAGATGTTGTGTTGAATGGGAAAGCAGAAGTATGAAGATGCAATGCAGGGCAATTGCAGGTGATACTGATGGAAATTTGATTCTTGCTGTGTTGGAGGTGTGCAAGTAGAGTGGTGGTAACTGAAATAGAAATGAAGCAGTAAAGTAGATGATATTGATTGGTTGAGATGAAGTTATAGTTCAACTGAAGCTGAGCAAATGGCTAGTAAAGAAGAATTGTCCATGTGCAGCTGAACTTAAGGAAGAATGCGGGATGGTGCTGAAATGATAGAAAGCAATGCAATGGACAAGAAGTGAAGCTGGTGAGGTGCAGGTGATGAAGCTGTAGCTGTGAGAATGAACAACCATTTTGGCTGGGATCAGCTATGATGTACAATGATTGTGCAACAGAGCTTAGGCCAGTGCAATGGCCTTGGCCAATACCAACTCAGCCCACTCAGATGAGTCAGCTGAGTCTGACTCATACTAGATTCAGTCTGAGTCATTGAGTTTGACCGAGCTAACTCAATTGACTTCTCGATTTAACTCATTTGACCGGTGACCGGGTGGACTTTTCCGGTCACCTGAGCTACTTTTCTGTCCACTTTCCGACCAACTTCCGGCACTGCACCAGTTTCCCAGCGACATATTTTTGGCAATATTTTTACATGGGTTCCTCACACACATGGGCTTGTTGGACCACTTGTACTTTGGGCTTTGAAGACCTAGTTTTGGAAAGATGAAAAGCTACAAAAAGAGAAAGTTTCTACAACTTTGGGGATGACGTATTTTCTACTGGGAGCTTTGGAGGAGAGCGGCGATTCTAATAGGGTTTTCTTTGATTTTTGTATTTCACCTTCTTCATTTATTATTGATTAAGATTATGATTATGATGAACTCAAAAGCTATGAGTAGCTAAACTCATATTATTGGTTATGAGATAAAGTGGATTTTACAAATGGTATTTGCATCTATGATTTAGTTTTGTCTCAATAATTTATTGTTTATGTTCCACAATTAATACTGTTATATGATTTGATTGTTTGTTTGGTTGAATATGAAATCAATCCGATTTACATTCATTTCTAAAGCTATATTAGGGTTTTCAATACGAAAAAGTTGTTTATCCCTGATTATAAGTAGCATAATTGTGGGTAGTGCTCGTAGTGATATATCCTACTAGTCACAAGTGAATCATTACCTTGGTTAAATTGAATTAGTGCTTTTACACGTTTGATTGCCTTGATTAGTCTTATTCCATAGAATTTAGTGCTTTTAGGGAGTTAAAATTAATTGTGCTTTTACACTTTAGGTTGCTTTCTAGGAAGAATTCACTTATGCATCTTTTAATGTGGTTTTGATGAAATCAGGGAATTAGTGGGATATACTTGCGATCAAGGTATCCTAAGACTTTTAGTAAATGAGAGATTTAAATATAAATTCTAGTCATTGATGAAAATACATGTTTGTGAATGATATTATCCCATGACCAATATATCATCCTTACTGATTACTTTTATTATTATTTTTCTTTCAATTTATTTTTTTTGCATTGACAAACAAAATTCCCCCTTGGTTACTTAAGAATCTGAAAATTGCATAACAACAATTGCGTCTCTGTGGAAACGAACTCTTTCTTATCACATACTTCATTTATTTTAGTTAAGTAAGAAAGTGAAATTATTTTTGACGTATACAACTGCGATCAGTGGTAAATTCATGTTTCGTATTTTATGGATAGTTCTTGTTTTATATTTTCAACCAACGTCGTTGTAAATATTAAGATGTTGTTGTGATGGGTATTCTAATTCCTGGAGGACCGCATTAGTGAATTGGTGCATAAGTAGCTGTAATTTCTGCAATTCAAATGAAAGCCAGGAAGACCCCTTCCCCTTGATGGACCTAGTCTTATAGAATCCATGTAATTTCACCAATCCTTTGTGATTTCAATACAATGTCAAATTTGTGTAATAAAATTAGGCGTGATTTTTCCAAGTTTTCAACACAGTACTTGTGCTTCTATATACTCCTATCCAGTTCTTTGGCCATAGATTGAGTTTGACAATGCAACCAACAACTCCAACACCATTCAATCATACACAAGAAAACAGTCATTAAACAAGAAAATTAATCCATTAGATAGTCATTAAACAGTCATTAATTAAGCAACTCCAACACCATTCAGTCATTAACATTACAAAAAGCATGAAAATAAATCCTAAATCCAAAACATAAATTCCAAAAAACAGAACAAGATTCAGTCGTCCACAGTCCACAATTTCCCATTAGACCACTCTTAATTCCAGTTTTTCTCCGTACTTTGATGATACCTATTTCTTCAAAATAGTAACTTGTGTAACCATTTGCAAAATCTGTATCATCATTTCCATTAAAGCAACTTAACCTAAAAAATCCACCAGCTATAAGAAAATTAGAATTGGTAGAGCCTTACCTGTTGCCGGCCATCACTCGAAGTCGTTATCCGACTTTTCCCTATCCGATCGCATATCAGTTTCAGAATCAGTCACTATGTTGAGTATGACCTCAGTTTCATGTGTTGTTCGTGATAGGTATGCCTGATACTCATCCTCTACACTGATTTCATTCACAGGTTGGTCTGTATAATCCTTATATCTTCCAGCATAAATTGATGCTCTTCTATCCCTAATCCATCTCATTAAAAACACACCTTGTCTCCTTTCCTTTTTCTGCAACAGCTGCAAAAATTCTTCTGGTTATTCTTCATCTTTTACTTTCTCTATGCTTCTCTCCTTTGTCTCTTCATTTTATGCCTCACATACTGATTGTGCATGAGAAAACTCATTCCACAACAAATCCATATCATCATCTTGGTTATTTTTCTGCAAACCTACTTCTTCCTCTTCTCTCATATTCCTTGCCTCTTCTTTCTTCTTCTTTTTATTCAATCTTATTGCTTTCGATATATGGTACTTAGCTTTCTCTAGTTGCTCCAAATTCATTTCACATACTGCTAATTTGAACCTCATCATCACTTCCTTTCTCTTCAAGCACTCCGCCTTATCAACTTCTTCCGCTGTCATTGGGATCTTGCCTTTGCATGGTTTGGAACCACTCTCTTTTTGTGGGTTATTCAGAGCCATTGTTATCTCTGAAACTTTTTTTTCTTCTCTTCTCTTGGCTTAATTTTCTCTCTGGAAAATGAATATAATCCCCAATTCCTCTTTCACATTTATTATCTTTTTTTTTTTGTTTTTTCTTCTGAGACCTATTCCCAAGAGACGCATGCAGCGGTTGAATTCAAAGAAATAATAACACCCTACTAAAATGTCATGTCCTTTCAGACCTACTTCATGACGTAATGGTTATCCTTTAGATTTTGTTCCCTTTTAAATAAAAATCCAGTTATTGGTTTAAGCTATAACCGCTTATAAGATAAAACGTGCAAATATGTGTTACTTGCCTGCTCATTAAGGATGCGACCATTCAAACAATGCCTCACAGCCCAGGAACAACGACACAATTATCAGGGTCACGCTCTACCACTGAGCTAATAGCCCGCCGTGCGGTCCCCCAGTAGGAGGCCCGCGATGCCAAAAGCGAGAGAAACCTCATATCTTTATTTCCTTTTTGCGCCCCCATGTCGCCACACGGGAGGGACATGGGGACGTAAAAAAGGGGATCCTATCAACTTGTTCCGACCTAGGATAATAAGATCATGAGCTTGGTCTTACTTCACCGTCGAGAAACGAAAGAAGACTTTTATCTCCAAGCTTAGCTCAGATGTAGCTCGCTTCTCCAAACGAAAGAAGACTTCTATCAAGGACGCGACCATTCGCCAACAGGTGTATTGGATGTCTATATAAGCTTTACTCTTACCTGCTTGAAGCATTCTACAATATTAAGAAAATCCTAAAAGATTGTAATTTTTTTTTTTGATAATCTTTCATCAGTATAATAGTGATGGATATGTTGCCGGAATTAACTACCAAGATACTACAGCACCTCCAAACTGCAGAAAGCATTTTAGCAAGCAAATGTGTTTCCAAAGAGTGGAATACTATCCTCAGTGATAAAAGAATTGGACTCCTTTTTGGTGTCATACCAAGAATACGGAAAGAAGTTACTCAACTTTTTTATAGAGAGGAAGATTTCAGCCCGATCATAATAGCCAACAATCACGACGCCCAGAATGATGGAACCCATGAAGATTTGAGTAAGTTGCACCCAATAGTTGGATCTTGCAATGGTTTGGTATGTTTTTATGTTTCACACCATGGCATACAAGATCCTGTATATGCTATGAATCCAGAAACTGGTGAGAACCTACATCTGCCACATCTATGCATCCCAATTACACGAGATCAAGTACTTTCGTGGTATCCACGATACAATGCAATTGGGGGTTTCGGCTACTGTCAACGTACCAATGAGTACAAGGTTGTTCGAATTCACATGGATGGTAAAGTTCAAATACACACTCTAGGAGACAAAAAAGGATGGAGGAACATAGCAGAGAAGATTCCTTATACTTTTCGGAGTTCAGGTGTGTACGCACATGGTTGTATTTTTTGGAAGGATTGTTGTCAGTGGGATGGTGGCATAGTTTCTTTCAATTGGGACACTGAGACATTTCATCAACATTCGCGGCCCCCGCATCATATTCCTGATAGTGAATTCACATCACTTGGGATGGTTATGTTTGGAGTTCGCCTTTCATTTTACTACATCCATGAGGCCTATGATGAGGGGATTAATCATCCCCAGATAGATTTCTGGGAACCCATTTCCAAAAAAAAATATTCATACATGGGAACCTGGCGGGGAATGGAATTGGAATCATGAGATGAGCATTTTTTTGGAAAAGGATGAGGATGAAGGGTGGCCTACCTATTACCCGATAGCTTTTGGAAAAAACAAGGACCTCCTATTGTGGGGGAATGGTCGTTTATTGCGTTACAGTGCACTCACCAGAACTTGGACGAAAATTTGGGGGAAACTATTGTGGGAAACAAGCAGGGTTGAAATTGTTCCTCATATGAGGAGCCCCGTCTCATTGAAGAATTTTGGTGGACAATCGGAAACATGTACTCATGATGTCCATGCCACTAACACATTCCTTGGGTTATCTATGTAGCTTTTTTTTTCCTTCTAGTTGTGTTTTATTTTTTTGGTATTTGGATTTTTTTCTGTGTACAATTTATTCCTAGGGTTATATATGTAGCTTTTATTTCTCTTGTAGTTGTTTTTTTTTGGTGTTTGGTGTTTGGATTATTTTCTATGTTGAAATGTACAATTTAATTAGTTTGGGTCATTGTTTAACTAGCTAACCTTTGTTTTTTTTTCAATTTAGCTCTTTTTTGTAAAAACAATGCTGACAGGTTAAATGGCACTTATGCTACCAATGCCAACACCAACACTATGTATGGGTCTTAAGTGCCTTATAGGCCTAAGCTTTTTCTATAAAAAAAAAGTGATTTATTTTAGTTTGTAATGTTCTTAATGTATATTAGATTAAAAAGGAAATTGGATAAACATGAAAATATTCATTCCATATCTCATTATATTGCTACAATATTCAGTGTAAATACCAAAGAATACGTGATTTAAGATAATGATGGAAAACCTAAAAAATTAGGGTTTTCCTTACAAATATATATAAATTCCACCAAGCATAGAAAAAATTAACATAGAGTATTGAGAGGAAAATGAGTTCTGCTAAGAGGGATTGTAGAGATGAAGCTGAAGAGAGGATCCAAAAATGTCCTCGTCTGATGGCTGGTCCTCGTAAATTGAGGATTATCATTACTGTGGACGGAGTAACTACTGTTCCTGGTGTTCCTCTCGACGCTGTAATTAGTTCTGTTGTCAGTAGTGTTGACAATGATGATGTTCCTATTTATGTTGATGTTATTCCTGGTGTGCCTATGGATGCTGTAATCACTAATGTTGAGAATCCTGATGTTCCTGCTTATGATGATGTTCCTACTGTGAATGATAATGCTCCTGCTTCTATTATTGATGAAGATCCCGATGTTCCGGATATGGCAGAGGATCCAAAAGTTAACAAGCATGATCTTAACAAGCATGTGGAGCCTGATGAAGCAGAAAATGCCAAATCTGAGGATGACAAGGCGCACAAGCCTGCTGGTTGGAGTGATCAAGTTCACCTCAGCATTACGAGAAGAATTTTTTGAAGATGGGGGATGGTTCATTTGATATGTTTTTTTTTTCTTTTGATGATAGGGTTTGATTTATCGATTTCTTTTATGGACGCTTTGAAAGTTGTTTTCATTTCTTGTTTCGTTTGCTAATTTTGTCATTTAGAAGAAGGTGATGTTTATGAATTCTTTTATTATTTAGGTCTTGGAATCATGAAATAAATCAGATAATTATTTACAAGTTCACAGACCTTACAGAATGCAATATACTCTTGCAAATTTTATTTATTTATGAGGTGTGCACTCTTTTGGAAAAATAAATATAATTAGCTGAAAGAACGAAGGAAATGTAGAAAAATACAGTTGTTCCCCCCTGTAAACAATAAGAATCAATTTATCACTTTAGGTCTGATCTTATTATTTCCTTGCCAATACTTTTAAAAAAAATACGAGTTTGAACAAGTAAATTGTTATTGAAAGTAAAGTACTGCTATACGACGATGTTATGATAATGATCTTTGCCTGGATTTGGATGAAAATGAGGAACCATACTAATCTGACACAGAACCAGACTAATCTGAGAAAGAACCAGACTCATCTAACAAGTTCTTTGCTTTTTAAACAGGGTTTTTGATGTGTGAACTTTTAGTTTGCGTATTTTTAAATATAAAGCATTTCGTCTGACCATTTTGTTTTCAATGGTGGTTGTATTTATTTTTTAAGTACTGCACTAGATGCAGGCTTTTTACGCTGATAGATAGGTTGACATTTATGTGATGAATGATTCGCGCTGAACTTTTATGTTTTCTGGAAATGATGAATATGAAAATGGATGGGTTTAGTTTATTTATCTTTAGTAGCTTACTGTATGATTAGAATAATACGTTTCCTACATAGGTTCCACTAATAATTCATACGTTTCCTCCCTAAACCAAGAATAATACAGGAGACAACCCAGCTTAAAATTATTAAGGAAAATATTATTCGAAATAGGAAAGTAATTTTTTTCTATAGCCTCTTCTCGAGTTGGTTAGAGATAGGAAACTAAATTTCAAAAAATTTGGGAAACAATTTTATCATAACTGTCTACAATATATTCTCTCATTAATTAAGGAAACTAACCATATTGGTTACACATCAAAAATTTGGAAATAAAAAAAGAAAAACACAAAAAATCTTTTGTTTGGCGGGTGATGAAAATGAATTTTACTGGGCGGGATGATTTCAAAAGGAAAATCAATTCCCGCCTGATGGTTTGGTTAAATTCCAAAAAGAAAAAGAAAGATGAGTTCGATCTAGTTTTTCAGTTTTTATTACTCGATTCATTCTCTCTATGAAATCATAATTCTACTACTGTCTCTAATCTTTACAAGGAACCTACCTCTTCAGACTCGATCTTTGTTGTTGGTATTATTTCTACAACCCATTATCGAATGAATATTAAATTGATGTTAGATTTTTTGTTCAATCTCATGGAATCAGATGTTAGATCTTATCGGTGTACTAGTTAAAGCATGATTAGGGTTTTTATTCTATTACTTCTTATAGGTTTACTAGTTAAAGCATGATTAGGGTTTTTATTGTATTACTATCTCTAATTTTTATAAGGAATCTACCTCTTTAAACTCAATCTTTGTTGTTGGTAATATTTCTACAACCCATTATCGAATGAATATTAAATTTATGTTATATTTTTTGTTTGATCTTATTGAATCAGATGTTAGATCTTATAGGTTTACTAGTTAAAGCATGATTAGGGTTTTTATTCGGTTGTATCAAAGAACAAGTTAATGACAATCACGAGTTGTACGATGAGATGTGATTTCATTTTGTTACAACAATAATGTTTTAGGCTTATGTTACATGCATGAACTATTATAAGATTTAGGTAAGGATCTTTCTTTCATGTTACTTTGTTTGGCTTTAATAGTTAGTTAGGTTTTACAGAAAAAAAAAAAAAACTTAACGATGCTAATTGTTTTCTAGGGTTTTTTTTATTGTTTGTGTTGGATTTTTATTGAGAGTTAATAACTCTACTTTGATCGACGATGTTGTGTCAAACATATATATATACAAGGCTTCTCAAGATTTAATCATTTGAGTCTCTGTTACTTGGCGAGCCTGTAACTTATGCATTTTAAGTTGCTACTTTTAATAATATCATGTTGCTGGTTGGCTAATTTGACTATCATCTTCAAGCTAAAAATGGATTATGTGGTGATTTAGTGCTCTTGGCTTTTGTAACAAAAAGTTATAAAAGACCGTTTAACCGGTACCTTTCGCTTTGTGGATAACACAATAATCATGAGGAGATTTTGTGTGTTGCGGTGATGTTTTAGCCTCAAGTTACATGCATCAATGAGTTCATGTTTGTTTTCTTTTCATATAATAGAAAATAGGTGTAACACATGTTGCCTATCCTGTCAGGTTTAGCTAATATTTTCCAAAATAAGCTCAAATTCCTAACTAAGATGCACGTACCTACACAGCTTTTGTCATGGGAGAAGATGATGATTACAACGTGTCCCCAGAGGATGACCAATGGAGTGAACCAGATGATGAGGTGGATTCTGATGAAGAAACGATAGAGTTACATGAGACGCATGATGACATTGTACAATCAGATGACGATGATGGTGAAGATATGGTCCCCATTGATAAATTTGAAGAATTAACAGGTAATGTTCGAAATCTTGTACTTATTTGTTTTTACTTCAACATCATATGGTTTCATATGTTGCCTCGGTTATTTCCAGAGTCAGACGATTCTGAAAATGATGTTCTCGAAGTGTTAGAAGAAAAAGAATTGGAAAATGCTCCATAAGCAGAAAAGCATCCACAACAAGAAGACTCTACAGAAGATATCATAAAAGAGAGGGGAATGACAAGAATGTTGAAGCTGCATAAAGACTTATCCAATTCTGAAGCCAACAAAAGGGATATTGAATTTGACAAAATGTTACGGCCATATAATTGAATTCAGTAGTTACCTAGGTTATGTGGCCCGTGATATGGTTGGCATAAAACATTTATGTTGGAAAGAAGTCCCTTCAGCAACAAAAGAAAATATGTGGGAGAAAATTCTGGTGTGCATATGCGGTTATCAATTCGTCGTTTTTATTGTCTAACAGTGAGTCTATGATTAACATACAATAATTGTTAATTCAGTTTCATTTTGAGGTGCCCCATGACCTGAAGCGAGCGGTCATGAAGCGTCTACCTGTTCGGCTGCGGGACTTCATAAGGAAATTGTACAAGAATCATGTACAACCCTTCCTGGAAAGGCCGGAAAAACTAAGAACTTCCCCCAAAAAGTACAAAACGGTAATGGACCAAGAAGACAAGGACAATTTCCTTAATCATGTACTAGCATCGCCTATATTTAAGGTATGGAATACCCATTGCTTTTTCTAATTTGTGTTTCGTTCTTATTTTCTATCCCAGCATACTAATGAAATTATTTTTATTTCCTCTGCAAGAAAAATTTGGAGAAGGAAAAAGAGGCAATATCACAATCCAAGTCCCCACATCGGACTGGACGAGGAGGATACTCGGGATTAAAACTTTTTTTTTTTTGGTAAATCCAAATTGTTTTAATGAATAAAAAAATTACAAACTAAATGAATTAGCAAGAAAAGAGGCCAAAAAAACCCCAAAAACTCGCTAATCATTTGAAACGAAAATAAGATACATTTGGTAATTCAATAGAGTTTAACAAATCAGGTATGTTGTCTTATTTATTAAAACTAAAATTAGTAAGTTTGTTGTCTTATTTATTATACACTGCACAGTAAAACCGGACATATCAGATACTTCTGTTTTGTATGTCGTGTTGCGTGTCTCATATATACAGAAACTTATAACGGTATAGGGATGTGTCCTCTTACACCAATCTGTAATTTTGTCACATTAGATGCTTTGGAATAGGTTTTCTGTTTTACACAATTAATATCTGTGCGGATGTAAATCCTTACTTGTTTCTGGAAACTACTAGATCCAAAAGGGAAATATTGCCGAAGAAGATCTTGAAGACCGGTGCTTCATGTGAGCAAGAGCACGCGAAAACACAGACGGAATTGTTCCAGACGAATTTGTCAGGGAGAAGACATCTGAAGTTGTAAGAAAACATAAACTTCCCAGTCCTCATGTTTTTAACCAAAGTAAATGCGCAAGGTTTAAATCAGAATTTAACACATTATTTGAACAGGAAGAGAAGCGGAAGATGATTCGAGAGGGAACTCTAACGGTTGGTCATAACGAGGATGCCCTGACAGTTGCGATCGGCCTGGATAAGGGTGGACGTGTCAAGGGGGTTGGTTTTGGAGTGACGGCAACCCTTTACTTTCCAAATGGAAGAAAACCAAGACACTCGAAAGAGAATGATGAAATGCGTGAAAAGGTGAAAGCTAAGGAGAAAGAATTAGAGTCTACTAAAAATGCGTATCAAAGATTAACAGATAACTTGTTATCTCAAGGAGTCGACATTGCGAAAATTGTGGGCAACAGTATCAGCAAGTCTGGAGGAGAGGTAAGTGAACTGAGTTTTGATTAGATTGTGTAATTTTTTTAAAAATTGGCAGACAATATCTGATTTTTTTCAAACAATGTGTTCAACTACAATTACAGGATGCAGGACCTAGCAACCCCTCTAATCGATCTAAGAATAACATAGGTCCAGAATCAGTTAAGCAACTTCCAAAAAAACATGGGAAATCGGTCCGCAGAAGTCATCTGAAAGCATCAAAGGGTCTGCGAAGCGGGACTCTCCTTGTACTGAAACACCGAATGTTTCTACTTGTTGATGGTGGTTTTTAGCTTAGGGTTAAAATAGTAAAACCTTGCATCTGACGTCATTCTGCAAGGAAACGGTGCTGTGAGTTCAAACCTCTACACCAACATATTTATTGAGCCATTCAATATATTTACATGAAATTTATCCAGACTGGCGAATGTAGCAACCATCCCAAAAACTTTGTAAATTTCGTCACCTCGCCAAAACAAGACTCACTGAGTACTTTCATGTGCTATGTTCCCCGGCAGAACCCTTAATATCGGTATGGCATGACGTATTTTTGTTCACTCGCAGTGGAGTAGCATGAACCTCCAAGTACCAAAGTTAAGGCCATCGCACGAAATGCTCAGACGGAAAGCACACTGCATTCTGTAGATAAGGATTTTTGTGGAAGCATACAAAATCCAGCCAATTATTGTGATAACTCACAAAAAACTCATAAACCCGACTAATTTGGAAAATTAGGGTTTCGCGCCCCGCGCAATATACTAGACCCCGTTGGTCAAAAAACTATGCTTAGCCAAACTAGGCGATTAAATCCGCCACAACGCACTGGAGTGTGGCCACACCCTAGCTTGCTGGCCCCACTTCCCATCGACCAATCAGGTCGCTTTAAATCCGCCAGAAGTGTAGCCACGCACATGCCTGGCCGACCCTCTTACATTAACCAATCAGGTTACTTTAAACTCGCCACAGTATTGAAAAGAAGGAAATCGCGCCAGATGGCCGCAAAGCCAATTGGTTTCCCAAAAACGCACCAGCATGCCAAGCAGCATGCCAAACATGCCAAACGCACATACCAGGCACACATGCCAGATGCACATGCCAAACGCGCCAAACATGTCCACTCACCCCATGCGACGTGCCATATAGGCCAATTAGGGTTTCGACAAGCCAAACCATAATTTAGGCAAGATTTCCACACCAACGTGCCAAAATTTAAGTGGCTATGGCTACACGCGCAACCGCGCCGAAGGCATGCACGATCCATGCCAACCATGCCACAATGCCGATAGCGCAAGTTAAAGGCGCCACTGCCAATTAAAGGTAGCCATGACCGACGACTACCTTTCCTCCTGAGATGCAATCTCAGCCATCCAAGTTCGCCACTAAACTAACAGGATTGTGGCAACTTTTGAGTGACCATGCCGCCAAATCCTAAACTTTGGCCGCGACATTAAACCCTAAATTGGCCACGGCGCCTAATTTCGGCCATAGTGACAAATCCTAAATTGGCCACAGCGCCAAGCCCTAACCTTGGCCATGCCGCAAAGCCCTAGACTTGGCCATGCCGCCAAGCCCTAACTTTAGTCACGGAGCCAAATCTTAAACTTTGGCATTGCTACAACGTCACGGCCACAGGCATGCCACCACGCCACAACTACTGGAATGCCACAATGCCACAGCTACTAGCATGTCGCTAGGCCACGACCACTAGCATGCCGATATGCCACGGCCACTGGCATGCCACCATGCCACGGCCATTGGCATGCCGCTATACCACGGCTACTAGCATGTCGTTATGCCACGGCCACTGGCATGCCACCATGCCACGGCTACTAGCGTGTCGCTATGCCACGGACACTGGCATGCCACCATGCCACAACTACTAGCATGCCGCTATGCCACGGATACTAGCATGTCACTATGCCATGGCCACTGGCATGCCACCATGTCACAGCTACTAGCATGTCACTATGCCACGACCACTAGCATGCCACCATGCCAGGGATACTAGCATGTCGCTATGCAAGGGCCACCATGACGCAGCTACTAGCATGTCGTTATTCCACGGCTACTAGCATGTCGTTATGCCACGGCCACTGGCATGCCGCCATGCCACAGCCACTAGCATGCCGTTATGTCATGGCTCCACCAGGCGCTACTATGCCAATGGCGCCACTTCGCTATAAAACAAGATGCAGCCATAATCAATGGCCACTCTTCCTCATGAGATGTAATCTCAGCCATCAAAATTCGCCACCGAGTCGTTCAAATAATGACAAGTTTTAAGCGACTAGCCAAAACGAGCCTAGCATCACATATGTTATTTACCTGCGGCAAGCCTCTCATTACGTACCAAAGTGCTACATGTTTTCCACAAAAACACTCGAGACATCAAAACATGTCACAAACTGGGGGATACTCATCAGGTATTGGTCTGGCGGTTTACAGCGTGCGTCGTGCAATACCCCCGTTACAGAAAGTGTCATAAAGCGGGGATTAGTAATGGAAAAAAGTAATGGTGTATACGTATCCTTCATTATGGAAACATAAATTCCAGGCGTTACCCATTACTCCCTTCTTCGACCACTCAATCGTTTCCACTTCCCACGAGACCAGGGTACGTTTTGTTGCGACTTGTATAAATAGGTCTCGCCTATTTTCCACCAAACAACAAGTTTTGGTCAAGAGAACCATACCACATCTAGAAATCATCTGATAGCTTTTATTCAGATAGCCAGTTCAACTTTCTGATACAAGTCACAAAACACCGACACTTCCAGAATCAACTATTCCGGTCTCAACACTTTCTTCGCTTCCATCCCTAAGACCAGCCTTTCTCCTTCACTTTGTGACCGAAGCAAGCCTGGAACAGCCATTTCTTGGTTTAGGTCAGGATTGTACAGATTTATCTCTCGAATCAAAAGTACTCACGTGCAGTACATTGTTTAGGGTTTAGACTCGTTTCTCACCCACACACAGGAAATTACCGAAAACAGCAGAAACCGTTTTCACCCATAAACAATTGGGGACCACAGTGGGAGATTAATCTCTCGATTACAATATCAATTTCCAATTCCCGATTTCATCTTCAACCCGATCTCAAGATGGTAGAACTCAGGTCCAGATCAGCAACAAACCCTGAGAACACTAGCGCTGAAATCATCCCTGGTACTAACGCTCCTTCCAGTGGCACTAATACGCCACCTGCCAACACCAGCGACGCGGAAAATGTTCCTTCAGGTGTTACACCGTTGATCACCAGAGCGAGAGCCGTTTCCGCCACTCCCAACATTTCTTCAAGTGTGACAGCTCCAACCGTCACCAGAGCCGCTGCTACTCCACCATCAGGACGACAGACTGGAGGAGCCAGAAGAAGCCGACCTCCTCTTACCACTGTTGATTTGATGGAAAGACAAAAGGTTCTCGTGAGGCTCAGACAGACATGGTTACACTCAGAAAGAGATACCTATTTTCCTCATGACACTAACGGAGCGGCCACCACAAGAGTCACGTCAACCCCATATGGAGCTGACAAGGAATACTTTTAACATCCGGCGCAGGCACTTCAGCAGGACGCGCGTTTATAGATGAAGAGGATCGCGTTGCTCTTGAACGCCCAGTAGAAGGGAATCCGCAATCCAATTTCATCACACGTGAAGATCAGGAACGACTTCTCCAAAATCGAGGCAAAGAAAATCAGCAACCCTCCTGAGTTCACAAAGACTCTCTTCCCGTCAGGAGCTGCATGATTTCTGGGGACTTCGCCCACAAAATCGTGCAGTCTATGATGAAACATTTATGTGAGATTCTATATTTCTCCAAGGCGCGGCGTCAAGACATATTTGCATCCCTCAACCACACTTCATCAGGAAAGCAGCTGTTTCCAGCCAGGGAAGCCGTTCCCAAACCCCAACCTCTCCTGGAAAGCACGATTGATAGATGAAACTGGGGACTCCTAACCATTGTTCATTTGAAGGATGTCGAGTTTGACAGCACGCTGACTGACGAGGCCTCCGACTTCAACATTGTAACCATCAAGGCTCTGAGAGTTACAAGTGAAAATCAAACAGAAGAAGCGTATTCTTTAACATGAGATAAAAACACGACTTGTCGACCAGCACTATTTGTGCCGTCTTCCCATATGTCATATCGTATCAAGTCATTTTTCGAAGTCAAGGGTTAATAGCGCCCTCACTGGAGTTTTCTCCAGGAGCCGCTTCTACGTTTCTCTCCAGGAGCCGCTTCAACGTTCTCTTCAGAAGTCGCTCCGCTTCAACGTTCTCTAGCAGCGGCTCCGCTTAAATATTCGCTCCAGCAGCCGCTCCGCTTCAGCGTTCTTTCCATAAGCTGCTCCAGGATCCGAAGCCGAAGCTTCAACGTTTTACTCCATCAGCTTCAACGTCCTCTCCAAGAGTCGAAGCCGCTTCGACGCCTCCTTCCTGCCAAGGATCGTGCCGTAGCCGCCACTCCTTCCTGCCAAGGATCGTGTCGTAGCCGCAACTCCTCCCTTCCAAGGTTCGTGCCCGTAGCCACCACACTCGTCCCTGTCAAGGATCGTGATCACATCCAGCCAAGGTTCATAGTTATGGCCACTTTTGCTTCATTTCATAAAAGACCTGGGGACATTTGTCCGTCTGTCAACCCGTCATCGTCCTGATGTCATCACTAACGCCTGATGCTGCTTACTCATGGGGGAGCCTAAAATACCCAAAGACCAATCATGCGCGAAGGACATGCCTAGCGGAGACAGAGCTAAGTAACTATCCTTAAACTAAATGTTTTATATCTATTAGGCATATTCAATAAATTTTAAAATATCTTAATGTTGAGACGTCTAAATTCCTCAACACTCACTACTGTGTTGTTAGGCATGCTTCCTCAACACATTCTTCCTCTTGGTGTTCAGACGTGCAAATTCCTCACCACCCCTACTGTGTTGTTAGGCAAGCTTCCTCAACACATTTTCCTCTTGGTGTTGAGACGTGAAAATTCCTCAACACCACTACTGTGTTGCAAGGCATGCTTCCTCAACACATTTTCCTCTTGGTGTTGAGACGTGCAAATTCCTCAACAACACTATTGTGTTGCTAGGCATGCTTCCTCAACACATCCTCCCTCTTAGTGTTGAGACGTCTAAAGTCCTCAACACTCATTACTGTGTTGCTAGGCATGCTTCCTCAACACATTTTCCTCTTGGTGTTAAGATGTGCAAATTCCTCAACACCACTACTGTGTTGCTAAGCATGCTTCCTCAACACATTCTTCCTCTTGGTATTGAGACGTGCAAATTCCTCAATACCACTATTGTGTTGATAGGAAAGCTTCCTCAACACATTTTCCTCTTGGTGTTGAGACGTGCAAATTCCTCAACACCACTATTGAGTTGCTAGGAAAGCTTCCTCAACACATTTTCCTCTTGGTGTTGAGACGCGCAAATTCCTCAACACCACTACTGTGTTGCTAGGCATGCTTCCTCAATATATTTTTCCTCTTGGTGTTGAGACGTGCAAATTCCTCAACACCACTACGGTGTTGCTAGGCAAGCTTCCTCAACACATTTTCCTCTTGGTGTTGAGACGTGCAAATTCCTCAACACCACTACGGTGTTGCTAGGCAAGCTTCCTAAACACATTTTCCTCTTGGTGTTGAGACGCGCAAATTCCTCAACACCACTACTGTGTTTCTAGGCATGCTTCCTCAACACATTCTTCCTCTTGGTGTTAAGACGTGCAAATTCCTCAACACCACTAGTGTGTTTCTAGGTAAGCTTCCTCCACACATTTTTCTCTTGGTGTTAAACGCGCAAATTCCTCAATACCACTACTGTGTTGCTAGGCATGCTTCCTCAACATATTATTCCTCTTGGTGTTGAGACGTGCAAATTCCTCAAATCCCCTAATGTGTTGCTAGGCAAGCTTCCTCAACACATTTTCCTCTTGGTGTTGAGACGTGCAAATTCCTCAACACCACTAATGTGTTGCTAGGCAAGCTTCCTCAACACATTTTCCTCTTGGTGTTGAGATGCGCAAATTCCTCAACACCACTACTGTGTTGCTAGGCATGCTTCCTCAACACATTCTTCCTCTTGGTGTTGAGACGTGCAAATTCCTCAACACCACTATTGTGTTGCTAGGCATGCTTCCTCAACACATTCTTCCTCTTGGTGTTAAGACGTGCAAATTCCTCAACACCACTAGTGTGTTGCTAGGTAAGCTTCCTCCACACATTTTCCTCTTGGTGTTGAGACGCGCAAATTCCTCAACACCACTACTGTATTTCTAGGCATGCTTCCTCAACACATTCTTCCTCTTGGTGTTGAGACGTGCAAATTCCTCAAATCCCCTAATGTGTTGCTAGGCAAGCTTCCTCAACACATTTTCCTCTTGGTGTTGAGACGTGCAAATTCCTCAACACCACTACTGTGTTTCTAGGCATGCTTCCTCAACACATTTTCCTCTTGGTGTTGAGACGCGCAAATTCCTCAACACCACTACTGTGTTGCTAGGCATGCTTCCTCAACACATTCTTCTTCTTGGTGTTGGGACGTGCAAATTCCTCAACACCACTACTGTGTTTATAGGCAAGCTTCCTCAACACATTTTCCTCTTGGTATTGAGACGTGCAAATTCCTCAACACCACTACTATGTTGCTAGGCATGCTTCCTCAACACATTCTTCCTCTTGGTGTTGAGACGTGAAAATTCCTCAACACCACTACAGTGTTGCTAGGAAAGCTTCCTAAACACATTTTCCTCTTGGTGTTGAGACGTGCAAATTCTTTAACACCACTATTGTGTTTCTAGGCATGCCTCCTCAACACATTCTTCCTCTTGGTGTTGAGACGTGCAAATTCCTCAACACCACAACTGCGTTTCCAGGCATGTTGACCCAACACAGACTCCTCTTGGTGTTGAGACGTGCAAATTCCTCAACACCATTATTGTGTTGCCAGGCATGCTTCCTCAGCACATCCTTTCTCTTAGTGTTGAGACATGTAAACTCCTCAACACTCACTACTGTGTTGCAAGGCATACTGCCTTACCACATCCATCCTGTTAGTATTGAGACGTGTAAAATCCTCAACACTCACTACTCTGTTGTCCGGCATACTGCCTCAATACATTATAGTGCTGACGGCTCCACCACCTCAACACTCATCTTAGCCGTACAAAGCAGCGCCATCTTCTCCGCTTCATAGCCAGCCAACAGCGCCATCTTCTCCGCTCCATAGCCAGCGCTAACAGTCCGCTCCACAGCTGGCGCCAACAGTCCGCGTCCTGGCCAATGCCCTAGCCAGCAGCGCCATGGACCATTCCTTAACCAGTAGCCAAAGATGTCGCACTGGTGCCAACATCCCATTGCCAAGACGAATTTATGCAAAAGCCGCCAACACAAGGATCACAGATTCCTCATGCCTTCCACCAAAGGTTAGTTGAATTTCCTTGGCAATCTCTTCAGTCTTGTTCTTTCGATTTTACTCTTGTCTCTCTCCATCTCATGCTTACCCCGCAACAATGCCACTGTTACGTGCTAAGCAGGGTTTTAGCTTAGGGTTAAAATCGTAAAACCTTGCATCTGACGTCACTCTGCAAGGAAACGGTGTCGTGAGTGCTAACCTCTCCACCAACATATTTATTGATCGATTCAATATATTTACATGAAATTTATCCAGACTGGCGAATATAGCAACCATCCCAAACACTCTGTAAATTTCGGCACCTCGCCAATACAAGACTCACTGAGTACTTTCATGTGCTATGTTCCCCGGCAGAACCCTTAATATCGATATGGCATGACGTATTTGTGTTCACTCGCAGCGTAGTAGCATGAACCTCCAAGCACCAAAGTTAAGGCCATCGCACGAAATGCTCAGACGGAAAGCACACTGCATTCTGTAGATAAGGATTTTTGTGGCAGCACACAAAATCCATCCAATTATTGTGATAACTCATAAAAAACTCATAAACCCGGCTAATTTGCAAAATTAGGGTTTCGCGCCGCGCGTAGTACTCTAGACCCCGTTGGTCGAAAAACTATGCTTAGCCAAACTAGGCGATTAAATCCGCCACAGCGCACTGGAAGTGTGGCCACGCCCTAGCTTTCTGGACCCACTTCCCATCGACCAATCAGGTCGCTTTAAATCCGCCAAAAGCGTAGCCACGCCCATGTCTGGTCGACCCTCTTACATTAACCAATCAGGTTACTTTAAACTCGCCACAATGTTGAAAAGAAAGAAACCGCGCCAGATGGTCGCAAAGCTAATTGGTTTCGCAAAAACGCACCAGCATGCCAAGCAGCATGCAAAACATGCCAAACGCACATACTAGACACACATGCCAGATGCACATGCCAAACGTGCCAAACATGGCCACTCACCCCATGCGACGTTCCATATAGGCTAATTAGGGTTTCGACAAGCCAAACCCTAATTTAGGCAAGATTTCCACACCAAAGTGCCAAAATTTCAGTGGCTATGGATACGCGCGTAACCGCGCTGAAGGCATGCACGGGCCATGCCAGCCATGCCGCAATGCCGATAGCGCAAGTTAAAGGCGCCACTGCCAATTAAAGGTAGCCATGATTGACGGATACCTTTCCTCCTGAGATGCAATCTCAACCATCCAAGTTCGCCACTGTAGGATCATAATCTCGCAGCAATAATGTCTCAGCGAAATTATGAACAACACAACACAACAACGTCGCAGAACAATTTCAGAAATGATATAATAAACGACGTCAGCTAAAATCATGAGAAAGATGTGATAGTCCTACGAAAATTAGAGTGTTTGCGAGATTAACATTTGTAAGGTTGCGAGAATGTCGCAATCCATATCCGAAAATAAAGGACAAATTAGCTGTCATCCACTATGTATTTCCCTATAAATAGTCGTTCAGTTGTAAATGAAAGGGAGAGATCTTTTTCTGGGAGAGAAGCAAGTAAATAGGAGAGAGAAAATCTAGAGCAGTGGTTATTCTTGATTCCTTTATCTTTTCTTGTAAGATTGTTCAAAGATTCATCAAAAAAATTAAGATTGTTAATCTAAAATGAGTTAAATGTTAATGAAATCATATGAGGGGTGTAGTGTAAGATTTCCTGCAACTACAGCCACCAAACTAACATGCTTGTGGTAAATTTTGAGCGACCATGCCGCCAAACCCTAAACTTTGGCCGCGGCATCAAACCCTAAATTGTTTTTGTGGCATGGCCGAAAGATAACTGTTCCATCTCTGATGACAAGGTTAGTTTCTTAGCTCTTTTTCTTTGTTAATCAAGTATATAAATTGTTTTACATAAATCGTGTATTCAGTTTGATTAAAGAATAAGTACGAGAGAGAAATATATTAACACCTAAATGGAACATGAATGCCAGTGTAAATTAGAAAATTGATATTTGGTTACGGGTTTTATTATGGGCGTCAGCTGTGAAAAATGCCGCGGCCTTCAGTGAAGTTGGCTTTATTACATTGTTGGAAAAATGACTTTTGTCCGTCTCTTGTTGAGAATTCACATGACAGACGAATTCTCCTTGGATTTACAATATATATATATATATATATATAATACATTTAATCTCTTGCTGCAGGAAACTCCACAGCATGGAAAACCTCATAAACAGCCAGAACCAGTTTTAGATTCTGAGAAGAAATTGGACAGTGACCTAAGAAAAACAAGCAGCCTTGCAGAAGATAAACTGAATGAGGAGAACCTAGCAGTCAATCCACATTCAGGGAGTCATGCAGCCTCTTACAAGCTTCCAAAGAAGATTAAAAAGGCGCAGAGAAAGTTATGTGTACAAAGTGTAGATCAGGCATACCAATTTCCAGATGGCAAACAGAGGATGACAAGGTTTGCCGCGTCGAGAATGTCACAACCTGATCAATTGCTTGAAGAGACACCACCATCAAAAAAGTTGAAGAAAAACTGATGATTTTGGATAAATGCTCTTTAATATTTTCTTTTGCAAACTGTTAGACCAAAGCTCAACATTTTTTACTGTGTTATTAATAATAATATGAATTTTGGAATATATGAATTTTAGATTTAACCACAATTTATAAAGTATAAGAGAATTTGGATAGTGCAGGTGGATGGTTTAGATGCGTCATATCTGAACGGCTTAGAGGCGTCACACGCGTAATACACATGCTTCGAGATTAATTGGCGTGGCTAAACATAACAGAAAGACACATTAAGCAGATATAAATTGGCGTGGCTAAATATCACATAAAGCCACGCTATATGGCGTGTCTATAGGTTCTACGATGAACGGCTCGCAACGTTACATGTGGATGGTCAAGTTACATCTGAACGGTCAATACTGCATCATCTTAAAAGAGATCCAATGGTTCTTAATACAACCACGTGGATGAAGGTAATTGTAAATTGGCGTGGCTAAATATCACATATAGCCACGCTATATGGCGTGTCTATAGGATCTTCAATGAACGGCTCACAACGTTACATGTGGACGGTGAAGGATGCGTATAATTTAACGGTCAATATTGCATCATTTTAAATGAGATCCAACGATTCCTAATACGGCCACGTGGATCAAGGTAATTATAAATTGGTGTGGCTAAATATCACATATAGCCACGCTATATGGCGTGTCTATAGGATATCCAATGAACGGCTCACAACGTTACATGTGGATATTATTCAACGGTTCCTAATACAACCACGTGGATGAAGGTTATTGAAATTGGCGTGGCTAAAACATAACATATGGCCACGTTAATCCTATATGGGGCGTGTCTATAGGATATCCAACGAACGGGTCACAACTTTACATGTGGATGGTATTCAACGGTTCCTAACACAACCACGTGGATGAAGGTTATTGAAATTGGCGTGGATAAAACATAACATATGGCCACGTTAAACCTATATGGGGCGTGTCTATAGGATATCCAATGAACGGCTCACAACGTTACATGTGAGTGGTATTCAACGGTTCCTAATACAGCCACGTGGATGAAGGTAAGTGAAATTGGCGTGGATAAAACATAACATATAACCACGTTAAACCTATATGGCGTGTCTATCGGATAACCAATGGCTAAGCCAAAAAGCAGTTTGCGTGTCTAAAGTGAACCAAATAGCCACGCCAAAAATCAATTTGCGTATCTATAGTGAATCAAATAGCCACGCCAAAAGAAATTTGTGAGTCCATAGTGAACCAAATAGCCACGCCAAAATAATAAATCGTGTGTCTATAGAGTAGCAATACTTAAGTTTTTGGGACACTATATAGCAATGCCTATATGGCTCTGGCGTGTCTATTTCTGCATGAAATAGACACGCAAGGCAGGCGTGGCTATAAACTACCTAAAACCACGTCGTCATACCTAAAACCACGCAAGAAGAAGCCACGCCAAGTCCAAACCAAATTGGCGTGTCAAAACCCCTATGGACACGCCAATTTGGCGTGGCAAAAAGGGTCTGTTTATACTAGTGTGAATGCTTTGTTACCAAGGTAACTTAGATTGCAAACCCTGATTTGGAAACTATATAAAGGAGAACTCTAGAAACTGGGAAACCTAATCTCCACACCTTCTATGTGATACTAGTTGTATAAGCTAGAGTCGATTCTCCTTTAACCTTAGGTTTCTATCGAGACCCTGTTGGTTAACGACTTGAAAACTTCATTGGGATTGTGAAGCCAGACCCAACTATTTTCTCTGTAATTGTGTGATATGATATTGTTGTTTCTATCGTATTTGAGTACACTCGTAAGATTGTCTTGAGATTAATTTCTCTGATAGGCAAGATAGAAAAGTAGTCACAAACATCTTCGTCCCGTCGTTTGCGATTCCACAATATCTTGTTTCGCTAGTCGATTAAGATTATTGTGAGGTGATTGATATTTCTAGGATGTTCTTCGAGAATATAAGCCCGGTATATCAATTGGTTCTTGTTCACCTTGATTTATCAAAAGACGGAACAAAACTCGTAGGTATTTCTGCGGAAGAAAGATTTATATATTCCTATAGACTTTTCTGTGTGATACAGATTTGTTTATTAAAGTCTTCAACTTTGGGTCGTAGAAACTCTTAGTTGTGGGTGAGATCATCTAAGTGAATCAAGTGCGTAATATCCTACTGGGATCAGAGACATAAGGAGCGCAACTATACCTTGGATCAGTGTGAGATTGATTGGGGTTCAACTACAGTCCAGACCATAGTTAGTTTGTAGTAGGCTAGTGTCTTTAGCGACTTAATACAGTGTGTCTTCAATCTGGACTAGGACCCGGGGTTTTTCTGCATTTGTGGTTTCCTTGTTAACAAAACTACTGGTGTCTGTGTTATTTCTTTTCCGCATTATATTTTGTTATATAATTGAAATATCACAGGTTGTGCGTTGAATCGATCAATTGGTAAATCCAACCTTTGGTTGTTGATTGAAATTTATGGATCCTTGAACATTGGTCTTTGATACCATTCAAGTTATTTCTCTTGTATTCAATCAGGCTCGCAGATTTCTATTTGTTTGATTAAGGATTGAATCAAGAAATTGAGATATAACTCTTTGATATACTTTTCATATGATTGAGTCTGACTGTCTAGTTGATTATGTTGAAAGTATATTGGAGTTAGTCCATACATATTCCTAAGCGAAATATTGGGTGAGGTTGTTTGATCTCCGCTTTTTCAATTAGTATCAGAGCAGGAAAACACGTTTAAAGACCTATTAAGTCTGTGTTTGTAGCGATCTGACTCTATGGAAAGTAAAATCTCTATAAACGCTTCACCAGGATTAATTTCTGATCGTAGAGAAAGTTCTGAAAAACTTGTTATTCTCCAGAAAAAGTTGGATGAACAAATCCGGATCAACTCTGATCTTGTTGCAGAAATTGCAATGTATAAGGGTTTGAAATCTGTCAAAATTCCTTCAATGGATTTGAATAACTCTGTTTGTTCTTCTCTGAAGAGTGGTCGTAAGTCAGATGATAAACAAGGTTTAGGCTTTGTGAAATCTCATGGGACTCAGAACTAATCAAACGAGATTAAAGATTTTGGTCCATGGATGTTTTATGACTCTTACAATCACTTTTAACACACATGTATGTCCTTCCGGAAAAGTCTAAAAGTTGCAAGTAATCTTTAAAAGAAAGTTGAACAACTGTTTGCTTCTCTAAAAGGATGTACAAAACTAACAACAAATCCTAAACAGGATAGTAGTGTTAGTATGGGAGCTTTTGCTTTAAAATCAACATCGCCCTTTCAATGGTTTCTTGATAGTGGATGTAACCGACATATGACTGGTGATCTCTCGTGGTTTGTTACTTAAAACGACTATGAAGAAGGTCCGGTAACATTTGGAGATGGGAGTTGTTGCTACATAAGAAAGAAGGGGATGATAAAACTTCCCGGCGTACCTGAAATATGTGATGTAGTATACGTAAAAGGTATGGCTGCAAACCTTCTTTCTATTAGTCAAATCTATAACAAAGGCCATAGAGTTGTCTTCAATGTGAATGGATGTGACATTGTAGACAAAGATGGTAAAGTGATTTTTCAGGGAACTCGTGGTAAAAACAACTGTTATCTTCTGGATACTCAGTTCAATAACTGTTGCAATTTGACTAAGGTGGAATCTACACATCTTTGGTATGAGCGTTTTGGTCACATCAATTCTAACTAAGATCATTAATAAAGAATTTCTTAGAGGCGTTCCCAAAATCAATGCAAAGATTGATGGTGTATGTGGTTCCTGTCAAAAGGGTAAACAAACGAAAGTTCACCATAAATCATCTCGAGATATTCTCACTAAAGCTCCACTTGATTTAATTCATATGGACCTCTTCGGACCTATTCACCAACCCGCAACGTACGCTTTAGTTATGGTAGATGATTACACCAGATTCACTTGGGTAGCATTTCTATTTCATAAGAATGAAACCCTTGATGAATTCAAGATTATTGTTAATAGAATCCAGAACGAACAAGGTCGCAAACTAAAGAAAATTAGAAGCGACCTTGGAACTGAATTCAAGGACACTAAGGTGTTTGAATTTTGTGACAAACTGGGGATTATTCAACAATACTCACCACCCATTACTCCTCAAGCTAATGGAGTTGCAGAAAGAAAGAACAGGAACATTCAGGAAATGGCCAGGGTAATGCTCCATAACAAAAACTTACCTTTAAGGTTTTGGGAAAAGCTGTCTTCACGGCATGTTATTTGATCAACCGTGTCTATCTACGGTCTAAAACCCTCAACACCCCTTATGAGTTGAGGTACGGTAGAAAACCCAACTTACACTATCTCAGAGTGTTCGGGAGTAAGTGTAACATTCTAAAAGATCGAGAACAAAAAGGGAAATTTGATACTAAAAGTGATGAAGGTATATTTCTTGGCTATGCCTCTGATAGTCGTGGTTTTCTAGTGTTTAACCTCAGAACCCAAGTTATGATGGAGTCTGATAATGTTATCATTGATGATATTAGTAATTTTCATCATGATAATCCTCCTGCTGAATTGCCTCCAACTGAGACAATTGATAAAGTCAAAAAAATCTCAGAATCAGTTGAAGTCATCCCAACTGTTATTGATCTTGATATTTCTAATGACGAGGAGAAGATCTCTGATCAGGCTGCTCCTGTTGAACAAAAATGTGTCCCTCCTCGACACTTCTAGGTTCAAAGGAATCATGATCCCAACAGTATTATTGTAGGTAGATATTCTACTGCTAAGACAAGAGGACAATTTCAAAATATTTGCAATTTTGGTCGTTATCTTTCACAAGTAGAACCGAGAAATATTGATGAAGCTCTTAGCGAACCCTTTTGGGTGAATGCAACGTATGAAGAGTTAATTCATTTTCGAAGACAAGATGTATGGGAACTAGTACCTTGTCCCTCCAATATCAATATTGTTGGTACCAAATGGATATTCAAGAATAAGTCTGATGAATTTGGCACAATTATCAGAAATAAAGCCAGACTTGTCGCTCAAGGATATTCACATATTGAGGGTATCGACTTTGACGAAACCTTTGCTCCTGTGGCACGCCTTGATTCCATTCGGTTGTTATTATCTCATGTTTGTTTCCTTAAGGTTAAGCTGTTTCAAATGGACATAAAATCCGCGTTCCTAAACGGAAATTTAAAGGAAGAGGTCTATGTCGCTCAACCTAAGGGTTTTGAAAACCTTTATTTCCAAAATCATGTCCTTAAGCTTAAAAAGGAATTATGTGGGTTAAAACTAACTACTTCTCTTCTTAGGAAAGGTTTTTCGAGAGGAGGAGCTGATAAAACCTTGTTTACCAAATGGAATGGGAAAGATTTTGTCATTTCTCAAGTCTATGTAGATGATATCATTTATGTTTCAACTTCTGAAAAACTTGCAAAAGATTTTAAAGTCTCTCTTGGCAAAGAATTTGAAATGAGCAATGTTGGTGAATTAAAGTTCTTTTTAGGATTACAAATTCAGCAACATAAGGATGAAATTTACTTATCTAAAGAAAAATATGCAAAGGATCTTGTCTCAAGGTTCGGTCTGGATAAGTCAACTCCAAAACTGACACCTATGCCCATCACTGGTAAACTACACAGAGATGAGAAAGGAGTAAATGTGGATCAAAAACTGTATCAATCTATTATTGGTAGACTTTTATATCTTACAACTACTAGACCTGATATTGCTTTTAGTGTTGGTTGTTGTGCTAGATTTCAGGATAATCCAAAGGAATCTCATCTTGCAGCTGCAAAAAGGATCATACGATATGTTAATCTTATAGTCAGGTATGGTCTATCTTACACTTTTAATACTAATACTGATCTTTCTGCCTATTCAGATGCTGATTGCGCGGGATGTGTGGAAGACATAAAAAGTACATCAGGGGGTTTCTACTATATAGGTGATAGGTGTCTCAAAACACCTAATTTTATATCTAATATTTATGCTTTCTTGGCTATTATCCTTGTGAATTGCATCTCTTATGTTTACTTTTGAGTGTTTAGGTACTTTGGAGTCATTTAGCACAAAAGAAGAAGAAATCAGCCATTTGGAGCGAAAGGAGCGAAAAAGTCATTTCACGGGCGAAGGATATGCGGAGTCTATCTACGGAGAAGGGGTGGCCAGCTGAGCTAGTTTGCTAAAGTGGCTGCCTTATCAGTTCGCTGGGTGCTTGTAGCACTTCTCATCATTACCAGGCCCTAATTTTAAGAGAAATGTTTTTCTTTTATTTCCAAGCTTCACCTGAAATCGAGAGCAGAGAGAGACTAAACGGCGACTCCATTAGAATTGAGAAAATGAAGAAGAACCCGGGATCGAAGATGGCTGTTCACAGAAGCATTTGGTTGTTGTTGACATCAGTGATGGAGGAGATCTCAGAGAAGAGGAACTGATGAAGAACAGATGGGAGATTTGAGATTTCAGTTAAGAGAAGTTAGGGTTTTGCTGAAGACGATCGATTTAAGAATCTGGTGATGTTAATGATTGGTTCAAGGGTTGATTAAACGTGGGTGTGTGCTTAATCTCAAGAATCTGATGCTGCTATGAAGAAATTGATGTAAAAATCAGAGATGGGTTGCTTCTGCAACTCGTATTTGAAGAGGAGCTGGAATCACAAAGGCTATGAGGTTGTGGCATATGAATTGGAGAAGAACAGGGCACAAGGAGCAACTGCTTGCACTGATTTGTGTTGGCTGAGAAGAAAGAGTTCTTACTGCAGTTGATAATGAAGACTTAGATGGTTAAAATTGTGGTTGAATGATGCAGGAGTGGACTGGAAATGATATATTGCAGTATGGTGTTGTGGGTTTGATTTAAATGGAATGTTGGTTGCCGGTACAGGTAGTGGCTCAGCTGAACTGAGACAATTGAGTTGTATGCTTCTGCAAATGGTGGCAGAATGAGTCGCAACTGAGTCATTGAGATATGAGGTGCTGAGATGGTTGTTACAGCAGCAAGGAGTCATGGCAGGGGCAATGGCTATGTGAGATCCAGAGATTATGATGTTGGAATTGGAGGTGGTTGCTGTTGTTGGTGAATTGTGGATGTTGCAGAGTATGAAGTGCAGCTACAAGCGATGCTGTCAGGTTGAGTTGGAAATGGAGGAACTGATTGGGTATTCACATGAAGATACAGAGAAGAATGTCTTGAGGCGAAGCTGATTGCAGTTGCAGGAGCTGAACTGAACTAAATTTGAGATGGATTACAGTGGCAATTATGCAAGAACAAGGGACTGAAGTGCAATGGCTAGATGAATGTTAGGATATGCAAACGCTGGTGGCAGTGAATTGCATGGATTTGAGTTTGGAAGCAATATGATTGAAGCTACAGATTGTGCTGGAAATGATGGAACTGACAGATGCAGGTGGACCGTGGAGCTGTTGCAGTTGAGACATTGCAGGTCATGGGTTCTGCCAGAGATTACAGGGTAATGGCTGGAGTGTGGAGCTTTTGGCTTGATGGAGATGATGGTGGATGCTGAGTCACTTTGAGTTGCAGGAATGGTGAGATGATATGGAAGTGATGGTGATGGCTTGGTATGTGCAGCTGCAATTAGATAAGCAGCAGCTGGAGGAGAAGCAGCATTGCAGTTAAGTAGGTGGAGTTGTAAAGTGTGCAACTGGTGCTAGTGAATTTGCAGGTGCAGAACAAGGAATGGATGAGCAAGTTTTGCTGGTGGTGAATAAAGATGTGCTACATTTGTTGCTGCTGCGATGTTGGTGCTGATTGGTTGAGAAGTGGTGTTGTGTATGAAGCTACAGATGCAAGCAATGGCGCAGAGAAGAATCAAGCTACTTTCAGTGATGATTGAGATGGCAAGATGGATTTGTGGTGGTTGTTTTAGAGTTCACAATGAAGACATAGATGTTGGGATATATGGAATGCAGGAAGTGTGAAGTGCAGGGAAGAAGAATTATGGGTTACAGTTAGCTGGTGGTGCTAGAGATGAATGCCTTGTCAGTTCCACAAGACTAACAGGCTTAGTGAATTCTATTTGGGCCTGTTTTTATCGGGCTTCACTCATGGGTCGTATGGAAGCGGACATGGGCAGAGTTAGTCGAGATTGGAACAAGTCGGGATATAAAAAGCTTATTCACACAACAGTAAAGGGGGTCTGGATTATTTTCATCTCTAAACTCTTCTTCTACTTTTGTTCTAGGGTTTTAGACATGGAAACTCTTCTCTTTATTCTTGTTATGAACTCCATGAATATGAGCTAGAATTTTATTGTTGGTTTATGGAATAGTTGGATTTCACATAACATGGTTCTTTGATTCAATATATTAGTTTTGTCTCATATTTATCGTTCATGATTTCTCTGAAAATATAGTTGTATGATTGACGTATTACAACATGATTGATTGTTTGTTTTGTAAAGTTGCAAATTGGTAGAACTTGTATTCACATCTATTGCTAGTTTAGGGTTAGCATAAATATGGTTATAGCTTGTAGTGATACATCCTTGTAATCATATGTGAATCATGACCTTTGTTCGAATCGTTTGCTCAATGTATTTCAATTGCATTGATTAGCCTAATTTCATGAATCTTAATGCTCCATAGGAATTGAACTTGATTAGCGCAAGGCGTCAGGTTATTCTTTTGGTAGAATTCATACTTTCATCGTTTTACATGTATGTGTGATGAAATCAGGAAATTGCGGGATATTCTTTCGATTGGGGATCCTAGGGATTTTGATAATGAGAGATTAAATATCAATTCTAGTTATTAAGACAAAAACATGTTAGTGAATGAAAACGAAATCCTTAACCAATATTCTCATCTTATTTGATTTGCTTATTTATTTCTTTATTTACTTTTATTTTAGTTTAGTTACATAAAATCTCCCCTTGTTTGCCATTAGAAACCGAAACATATTGACAACCCAAGACCTCTTTGTGGGAACGATCCTTTCTTTCCCTTGCTATATTATATATTTTTAGTAGTGAGAAAGTAATTTATTTTTGACGCATATGACAGCGATCAAATTTTGGCGCCGTTGCCGGGGAGGCAACGGTTGTCATTTGTTTTTGGTTTCTTATTTTATAGGGTGTTTGGATGGTATTTCAGAAGTAGCTTTTCGACTTATTTAAGTCGAAAAGTCAAAAGTCAGTATGGGAGGGTAATATTAGATCGACTTCTGAAAGCAGATAAGCAACTTTTTTTTGAAGCAAAAATTTGTTGCTTCTTGCTTCTGGAGAAGTAACTTCTCAAACCTTTTCGTTTTTTTGTTTCCTTCTCTTTTTTCTCTTCCTATCTGGACTGGTTATTCTCTCCGTGGGACTTTGATTTTTTATCTTCTGATTCTGATTAATTGGGAGTGAATGAAATAAAGATGACCATAAAAATAGATGTAATCACAGATTTGCAGAGATATTAGGAAACATTAATTAAAATGGATGTTCAAGCAAAATGGGTGATATTGGAAACTCTAGATTAGATGAGATAAGATTTCTGTAATCTTTAGAACAAGGGTTTGATAATGGTAATGGTAGTGAAGAACTATATTACGCATTATACCCAATATAAAGTTAGAAGATTGTCAAAAAATTTATATTTGTGTGTTATGATTATTGTTAACAAGAAAAAATTTCGTCTGGTTCAGCTTATCCATCGTTCTGAAATCTCATTTTATCCATGGACTTTGTAAGTGCATTCAGTACGGGCCTGGTGAAAGAATGTGTAGAATAGCTCATGGGACTCGTCAAGATTCAATTGTACGGAACTTAGTTATCATTTTCTGTTTCAAAATAGTGGGATTTGAGTAATGTTATACAGGTGTTCGATGAAATGTTGCAAAGAAAGACTGGTTTTTGGATCCATTTTCTTTGTCGGTATCTGCAGTATTGAGAGTTGGAGTTTACAATGCCGGTGATTTTTCGTTTTAATGGTATTTTTGTTGTACAACAGTTGGGCTATTTACAATAGTTACCCGTAGGTTTCGACTATTTGGGTATGCTAGAAATGATCCCTTTTTTGTCGTGAGCACTGCTATGCGCTTGATGTTTTGTGTGCCAGAAGAGTACTACGTATGCACTTGCAGTTTGTTTAGCGAGTGTTTTTGCATTATCAAGGGATGAACAAAAACTTGCGAACTTATCAAAACTACTATGCATTAATAATATAAATCATGTCTTGAATCATTGAAATTGATCATTATTTCGCCTAGTAAGAACAATACGAACGATAACTCACTTCTGACTTTCTTATATTGCCAAACTTCCTTATTGATTTTTCAACTTGTAAGTTACGTAGTTGCCAAACTAACTTCTTGACTTTTCAACTTCTCAGAAGTAACTTTCAGAAGTCCAGAAGCAGAAGTACTTCTGCTTCTGGTATCCAAACAGGCTATTAGTTTTTTGTTTTTTTTAGTTTTTTTTTCTTGTTTTCTGGTTTTAACCTTGTTTTGAGAATCTTGTTTCATGTACCAATTTCTATGGACAGAGCATATTGGAACAATGGGTACGGTTATCAACCTCAACAAAATTATGAAAACTATCACCCTTGCGGGGAATACAATCAAAACCAATCCTTTGATTATGGTCAATATTCTACGTGCCCTTTGAGTTATTCTCATACATATCAACCTTCTTATGGTAGGTATGTAAGTGAGCAACCACAAGGAGGGGAGACTAGTTGTACTCATATTTATATTTCTTCGAGTTTGGTAGATGAGATGCAACAATTTATGGTCAGCATGGAATCAGTTTGTAGACAACCAAGCATGGAGCCAGTGTCATCAACCAAATATGCTCATAGTATGTTTGGCCTAATTTCTGATCGTAGTTATGATCATTCACCCATTCAAAGGGAAGATAATTGGCCTAGCAATACTGAAGTAAGTGATTCTACTTTTGCCTTGTCGAACGAGCTTTACAAACAAATGGAACACTATTTTAAAAATTTGGATGGATCACTCCAAGAGCTTCAAAAAGGTGTTTCCAATTTAAGACAAGGCATTGAGGAATACAAATAGGACATGCAAAATTCTGCGAAAGAACAATCTTTGGGAAGTGGTATCCAATCTTATGTTAACTATGATAGTGACGATGACTATGAAAATACATCGCTTGAACCAATTTATGGTGACATCCCCGAGGAGTGTACAATGGAGTCTTTTTGCGATCAAGGTGAAGTTGAAAAGGAATATGATGAGACTAGTGTAGCTTACTCGAGCATTGATATTTATAACGATCAAGAACCTATTCAAAAGGTAGAGCTTGAGTATGATGCAATGAGTGTTCTAAAAAAGATCCTTATGGTGAGACTTGAATCAGCAGTGGAGTATGTAGCTTGCAACAAAGAGGAGTGTGTTGAGAATGAAACCAATTTGATCCATATTGTGGAAGACTCAATTGATCTTGCATATGATTGTAAAGATGATGTTGATGCCGAGATTTTGGTTAAGGCAGAAACGGACGAAGAATGGTTGAAAGCTTTGATAGAGGACCATGATATACAAGAGGTGAATAATTCACTTGAGTTTTTCAAGGATGGAGAGGATTCCGTGATACAAGAGATTGTGATAGGTTTGTCTAACCCTTTGCATATTGTTTCTTCTCCTTTACCTCTTATTGGTTTGAATGTATGTGCTTCGAGAATATTGTTGAATGACTTTGTTTCTCGATTTCCGCCATTAGAGATACTTGATTCTCATACTATGCAGGTTTTGGAACAAGAAACCGTGAAAGTTCCTGAATTCTATATTCTTTACTCACTTCCAAGTGTGGGGGAAATTTTTTATCGGTTAATAGCTTCATTTCTGTTTTATATTACTAATATTTGTGTGAAGCTAGTGCTTGCGATCCAGGTGTTATGGGTGGATCCCCAACTTTTCCGATTATTGGTGTATGGAGAATTTGTCTTGCAAGTCGGGCTGACGACTTTAAACCAAGCGCTAAATGGGAGGCAACCCACTGGTTTTGTGTATCTATCTCTATCTTTTTATTTCTCAAGTCTTTTATCTTTATTTTCTTATTTTGGATATTTGCATATCAAAAATCCAACTTTTAGATATTTTTGAACAATTTAGGATAAACACTAGCCTTTCTAAGTAGATGGAATTTTTTCTTGACGATGAGGTATATATTGGCTGAGTTGGGATTAGATGCCAACTAAATAGCTTGTTTAGTGTTTATCCTCTATTGTTCAGAAATAGCTATGAGTTGGAGTATCAATTTTTATTATGCATTTTATTTTCTTATCGTGTATATATATCAGGTTATGAATTTCCCATCTTGAACTTTACTTTGATTTACTAAATTTTACATTGAGGACAATGTAAAGTTTAAGTGTAGGGGAGTGTTCTCATATAGAGTTTTTAGCCTTGTTAGTTTTCCCTTGTGTTTATAAGAAAAAAAAAGTAGAAAAACTAAAAAAAAAAAAGAAGATGATAAAGTCCTAAGTCTAGAAACTTGTGCCTTACACTAATGGAAACATCGAGGTTGTAGGAGTTGAGGAACCCATTAGTAGAGTCTATTCATATATAAATAAATAAAAATATAAAAACAAATAACATGATAGTTGTCACCATATCTCGGAGTCTTCACCATATCATGTTCTATTTTATTTTTCCATATTTATCTATTGTTTCTCTAAGTGATTTGGTGGGGCACCAACATCAAATTGTTATCATTGCTAGGATGAAATAGAGTGATTGGGTTACTATATATATATATATATATATATAAAGACTAGACCAATTTGACCAAACGGTGTACATATACAAAAAAAATGACACTTGGATAGCAATATGTGTGTGTTCTCCCTGTCTCCGTCACCTAAACAAGCGTGGAATGCAGGATCC
Source organism: Papaver somniferum (assembly GCF_003573695.1). NCBI lineage: Eukaryota > Viridiplantae > Streptophyta > Magnoliopsida > Ranunculales > Papaveraceae > Papaver > Papaver somniferum. The sequence goes on from NC_039358.1 coordinate 181,802,413, forward strand.
ATGGGAATTACCATGTAATCTGCTGACAAGAATCATGCGCTTGGATCCAAAAGATCCAATCATGTTGTCGATTTGGAAAAAAAAGTATTATTATTGTGTTCAATAAAATCGATCACTGGTTCCCTTGTATATGTCAGTGAATTGATCTAGAATTAAGTTTTTCGGCCGCTGGTTCCCTTGTATACGCCAGTCGTGTTGATATTAGTATTCAGACCAGTATCTCAATCCAATAGGATTTTTAGGTTTGTTTTGGCAATGACCTTCAGACAGATATGGGAAACACCGTTCACCTTAGTCAGCAGTCCGCTACCATCTACTTTTTATATCCATCTTCTTAATCTTTTTATGTGATTGTGGTTGATTATATTCCGAGTATTGTGATTGTGTTCAACTTTCCTAATGAAGCTATATAACTAATTTATGAATTGGATTTGAAAGTGGGTACTTCCTCTTGTAATCATTGATAGTATGCCAATTAATAAAAATATTTAGTGACATTCTTAAATTTTCACAGGTGGCTGGAGTTTGGAAGTATAAATTTTGTGGGTACACCTCTTGTAAACCTTCACGAGACTATAACTCGTCCACTAGGGACACCTAGGGGTTCAAAGGCTTGTTATACATGCTAACTGTGACCATAGCCTCGACAAGTTGTATGTAAATTTTAGAATTAGTTTGTTTGATTTGCTCGAGGACTAGCAAAGTCTAAGTGTGGGAGAATTTGATAGGTGTCTAAAAAACATAATTTTATATCTAGTATTTATGTTTTCTTAGATATTATCCTTGTGAATTGCATCTCTTATGTTTACTTTTGAGTGTTTAGGTACTTTGGAGTCATTTAGCACAAAAGAAGAAGAAATCAGCCATTTGGAGCGAAAGGAGCGAAAAAGTCATTTCACGGGAGAATGTTTCAACGATTGAAATGGGAGTTTAGAACTAAAACCCTTGTCTGGAAAACATCACAGTATACGTACTTAGTGTACAAACTGTGTTGGTATGATTCAGGTCCGGAAACCAAGTTTGCATACTAGTATGCGGAACGGTGTTATCTGTTAAAGTCCGGGAACCAAGTTTGCATACCAGTATGCGAACGGTTCTACCCGAGTTAGGTATGGGACGACAGTTTGCTTATCCGTTTGCAAACTGTTGGACAAAACCAAATTCCGGAACTTTAGTTTGCGTATCCATTTGCAAACTGAGCGGTGAAAGTTCTAAAATCGGTTCAGTATGATTTCATACTCATGAACAAATACATTTATGAAATAAGGAATGCAATCTTTGCAGCCCGTGGCTTAATGTTCATGAACTGATTCTTGTACTTGGTACATTACGAATAAATCCGATTTTGATTCAATTGGATCATATATACTTCCATGTGATTGTCAACAATTGAAGAACTATATGAAACACAATTAGATTCATTTGATTATCTTTCATGATTGATTGATTATCATAGTTGATCTAGATGTGTTAGATGAATGTGGTTAAGACAAAAATGTTCATATGGCTAACTTTGGTTAACTATTATTGAGCCAACTCAATATACACGTTTAGGTACGGTTAGCATATCTAAATGAAAGTATATTTCATTTGTGTGTGACAAGCTAAGACCATCTAACGGTGGAGAGATATTTCTTTAGTTTCAAGCGAACTTAGCTTGTATCTTAAATCATATTTTCATCTAAGGATGAATATGGAACGTTTTTTTCTAAGCTAACTTTGTAGGATCAGAATCTTGCAACGATAATGTCTCAGCGAAATTATCAACAACACAGCAGCGTCGCAGAATAATTTCAGAAATGATACGATAAACGACGTCATCTAGAATCACGAGAAAGATGTGATAGTCCTGCGAAAATTAGAAAGTTTGCGAGATTAACATTTGTAAGGCTGCGAGAATGTCGCAGACCATATCCTAAAATAAAGGATAGATTAGCTGTCATCCACTATGTATTTCCCTATAAATAGTCATTCAAGTTGTAAAGAAAGGGAAAGAGATCTTTTTTGAGTAAGAAACAAGTAAATAGGAGAGAGAAAGTCTACAGCAGAGGTCATTCCTGATTCCTTTATCTTTTCTTGTAAGAATATTCAAAGATTGATCAATAAAATTAAGAGTGTAAATCTAAAAATGAGTTGAGTAATCATGAAATCATATAAGGGGTGTAGTGTAGGATTTCCTGCAACTACATAATGGCGCTAGAAACAGGGAGGTATTGAAGATTATTCTAGAAAAAATTGAAGATTAATATTGAGATTTGTGAAGATTTAGAGTTATTGATTAAGAATTTTACATAATTTCTTCCAATATTGTTAACATTGAAGAAATGGCTAGAAGAAGAAATACATCCGAACAACCGACTACTGTTAGAAGAAGCAAGAAAATTGTTGGGAAGAAAGAAGTGAAATGGGAGAATCTACTAGACTGAGAAGTAATAGAGAAAATCAAATTCAACCACCAATTCAACAAACACTAGTACAAGGGAGGAATACAGATTATAATAGGGTGAGTATACACACTTGGCAATCAAATTCGGCAGAAGAAGTAGAAGAAGAGCAACAAACCAGAAACCACAGACAGGTAGAGAGAAATCAAGAAGCAGATGAAGGAATAATTCATGGAGATGAGGAAATTGGAGCGTTAGAAACGTTGAGACGAAGAATACATGAAGAAAGAAGAGCTGAGGCAGAAGAACGTGCAAATCTAACAAGGAAAAATCATGAATTGAGGATGGAAAATATGAGACTACAGAGTAGAAGATTGAGAAGTATTACAAAATCATATTCAAGATCGACTAAAAGAGAAATGAGGCGAAACTCACCCACAATCAATGCTGGAAACAATATTCAAGAAGAAATATCAAATCCTAATGAAGAATACCGCGAAAATAGAGAAAGAGCTGATGATCGTTATGTTCCACAAAATGAAACTTTTGATGATGGGCAAAATGGTGGAAATTAAGATAATAGACAACGTCAGGGACGAAATTGTAGTTGCAGGAAATCCTACACTACACCCCTCATATGATTTCATTGTTGATCAACTCATTTTTAGGTTTATATTCTTAATTTTATTGATTAATTTTTTAATGTTCTTACAAGAAAGATAAAGAAGTCAAGAATGATCTCTGCTCTGAACTTTCTTTCTCTTGTTTACTTGTTTCTTACTCAAAAAAGATCTCTCCCTTCTCTACAACTCGAATGACTATTTATAAGGAAATACATAGTGGATGACAGCTAATCAGTCCTTTATTTTCGGATATGGTTTGCGACATTCTCGCAACCTTACAGATGTTCATTTCGCAAACTCTCTAATCTTCGCAATATTATCACATCTTTCTCGTGACCTTAGATGACGTCATTTATTCTATCATTTCTGAAATTGTTCTGCGACGCTGTTATGTTGTGTCATTGATAACTTCGCTGAAACATTGTCATTGCGAAATTCTGATCCTACATCTTGCCTCTTCTCATATCTTCTCTGCAAAGTAGAGAATGATGTGAGAAATGCCGCAACTGCTTATCTTTTCATATTCCACATTTATCACATGTACTCTCTCTTCCATTTATTTCTTGACACGTCTTCTGTAACCGCTACTTTTCAACCGCTCACGTCTCTTCGTCTTAATGGTATTTATTTCTTCGAGTAAAAAATTTTCTTTATATACTCTTCTTACCCCCTTTTTCCACTTTTCTTTTTACTTTCTCTTCTATTTTTATTCTCTCATCTCTGCAACTCTGTTATTCTTCTGCAAATTCTGCTGCTGTAATTTTTTTCTTCCTTCAATCCTTTTACTTTCTATACATTCCCATACTCTATATTCAAACATGGCTCCAAGTGGTCATAGATATGATAAGAATTTGCAAGATGTCCAAAAAGATCTTGCTGATAAAGGTTTCACACTCTCCACCATTCCTGGTGAGAATGCCAAATCAATTCTTTCTGTCAAGATTTTCTTTGATCAATATTGTGATGATCAATCAATCATAATTTTGTTAGGTCAGATTCTCGCAGGTCTCCCTATTCCTCTTTATAACCCAGATCTTCCTTTATTTTATGAAATTCTGGATCATTCAGGATTTTCGCGAGCCATCTTCCAACTAAGTGGGGACTGCATCCGTTTGATGCTAGAGTTCGCTAATCGTGGTGCTGGTAGAGGATCTCTTTACTCCAAAGAACTTAGGGATCCAATATTCGCAAACCTAGAGATAGTTGTTGAGAAGTATACAAAGGCGAATTTCTTTGAGAACTACGAACTTATCTCCATGAAGAAAGAGAATACTCGCTGGGGTATTCGATTAAAAAGGAAAGATAACATTGATGAAGCCAAAATTCTTATGCAAGATATTGACTGGCATTCTGGTAAAAACACAACTCCTCGCCAATCCAAAGATGATAAATGGTGTGTTTTCCCTTTAATGCTAAAGGGACCCTACATTGCTGGATCAAACGTTCTTCCTGCGAATCTCGCTGCATATCAACCTTGGGTTTTCTCTTGGCCCGAGAAGGAGAAAGAGGTATGTTTCTCCCCTTTAACTCATTTTATATTTCTTTATTGATTTTTACTATTCTGTTCGCTAACTCTTGCGATATTCCGCAGATCCAAAAACTAAAGGATAGTTATAACAGGACTGGGAAATCTAGTACTCTGTTAGCTCTTCGCTCATACACAAATGAGGTAAGAAATTTTCTCTTATGACTTTAAATAGTACTGTTACTTCCATGCTTCCATTTCTTATTTCTATCTGTGTGTGAAGATTATTGCTGAAGTAGAAGAATCTGGTGATACTGCGAAGATTGGTGATAAAGGTAAAGGTGCTCTTCGCAGGGAAAAATCAACTGGTCCTCCTCCAAAGAAAAGAAAAGTTCGTTCTTCTTCTCCTTCAAATGTTCCTCCTAACGAAAATTCTGAAAGTGACAAGGGTGATGAGGATAACGATGATCTTGCTACGATTAAAGATTCTCCACCTGAATCTTCTATGGCTAAGCTTTCTGGCCTCTTTTCTGATTTTCCACAAGGAATGGGAGATAGCCAATTCGCAAATACCTGCAAATCTCTCCCTACCCTTTGTGATGTCCCTTTACTAGATGGTGATAGCTCTCTTCGTGGAGTTTCTAGATCAGTGACTCCCGACTTCTTGCATTCTCTCAATAGTCTGGTATACTTTTATCCTTTTACTTCTTCATTGTTATAACTCAAAATCTCTTTCTATATTAATATTTTTTTATATCTTTTCGCAGGCTGGAAAATCTTCTTTTGCTGTTGCCTCAGATCTAGAGAGAAGACGCGAAAATCTTGAAAATAAGAATCTTCAATTTCGCAAAAAGAATGAAGAATTGGAAGCTGAAGTTAAAGGTCTTCGCGAGAAAAATAGACAATTAGAAATTGATTCTTCCTCGTATAAGAAGAAAATTTATAGTCTTCAACAAGCTAATAATCAGCTTTACGGTATGTTACTTTTCTCTTTTCTCTTTATTCATTCATCCTGTTGTTTTATCTTATTTTAATGATCTTTTTTGCAGACATTTATGGTCTTTCTGATGAAGCTACCCTTCTTCTCTCATTTCCTAATGCCTTGGATAATGATACCCTTGTTGAACGTCTTAACAATTCCTTAAATAACTTCTCAAATGATAGAATTTCATCTCTTTCTCTAAATGAACTTAGATCGAAATTTCGCCTCTTAGAAATTGATCATAGATCCAGTTTAGGCTTAGCCAACAGATTTAAGCGTCTCCTTATTGATTCCAAAGAGAAAACCAATGATTTAAGAACCAAAATTAGCGGTCTCATAGATGATAAGGATCGTATCTCTGATCAAGGTGCCAAGGCTTTGGAGAAATTCCAAGAGGCTCTCCTTGAAGTTAAACTTGAGAGAGATGAAGCTAACCGCAAGAATATTGAACTCCACGAAAGGGTAAATCAAATTCGTTCTCGTCTTCTCATAAGTAGTGAGGATGAATTTGTCTGGGCTGCGAAAATTTTAGATGATGCTAGAAAATATTTAGGCGTAAATGTTAGTCTCCAAGTTGAACATACAGCCTTGATTAGAGATATGATTTCTGACAAAGAATGTTGCTAATTGCTCTTCTTTACTAATTTTTTGCTTCTTATGAATTTTCATCAAGTTAATAATTGATTATCTTTTGTTCGCAGATTCTGAAAATAAATATCGTGAAAAGATTGAAGAACTTGAAGCTGAAAAGGAGGAACTCGCAAAGAATCTTTCTTCTCGCAACAACAAGTATTCTAGATTAAAGAATCAAATCAAGATCACCGTTGCGAATTTTAAGAATGACGCTATGCATTTTCGCAATCAAACCATCCAAATGGTTTGTGATGATCATAATATCCCACATTCTGATTATCCTTGTCTTTTAGAAGAAATCCCACAAAATACTCCCAGTTTGATTATCTTTGATAGCGAAGCTGACGATGAAGAATCTGATAGTGATGGAAGTTCTGATGGTGATGAAGATTCTGTCGCAGATGAAGAAGGAAACAAGTCTGATGAAGATAATGAAGGATTAACCAAGAAATAGTCTTTACTTCTTTCTTTGATTCTTTGTAATACTTGTACATTTATTTCTTCTTTCTGTATATTTGTGTTTCTTTCATTTTGACCTGTGTAAATTAAAAAAATTCTTCTTTGAAATACAATTAATCAATATAATCATTAATTCTTGAATTTTTGAGTAAATCTCTCATATGGAGACAAATAACATTTTTTAATTTCATACATTCCCATACTTTCCTCTGTTATTTGAATCCAAATGAGAGATTTCAGAAAAAATTTCTTATTGTATAATTTCGCAACCTTTTGCGAAATGAATTTTGTTTCTTTTCAAAATCTCATTCATGTGTGGTCATATTTTTCCTTCCTAATTAAAGGTCTTATTATGCCACCTCTTGTCATTGCGACAAAATCGCAGGACGTCCTTGCACTTTCATGCAAAAACCCATTAATCTTGCCTTAACTTTTTATTTTGTATTATGGCCTCTTCAGGAATATTGCGACAATATGACAGGCCTAAATATTCTTGCGAAAATAAAGCCCCATGACATTGTCGTTTTGCGACGAAATCGCAGGACGTCTTTGCACTTTCATGCGAAAACCCATTGATCTCGTCTTATCTTTTTATTTTGTATTATTGCCTCTTCAGGATTGTTGCGCAAATATGACAAGCCTTAATATCCTTGAGAATAAAAAGCCTTATGACATTTGCGTCTTAAGACACTTATCAGCTCCCTAATGGAGGGTGCCGTCCTTATCTCCCCCCTGGTTGCCCCTTCAAGGAGGCGTACTTCTACCATACAAGGTTAGCTCCTCCCATCCAGTCTTAACAACAACCAGTTGTTTTCGCAGCCTCTTATCCCTTTTACCTATAGGGTTTATGGTTACGAGACTGCACCCTAAGTGGGATTTTCTTCAGGCCGAGTGCAGTATAAGCCAAGACTTGTCAAGAATGGAAAGGTACGCTTCAAACGTCCCTAGCACTCTTGACTCAACCGTGTACCTCGGCGCCTTGATCAGATATGCACTCCTTGGGAGAGTCCTTATTACCTTAGTCGCCCAACCTAAGTCATATGCTTAAGTTGAGAATCCAAGGTGCCTCTCCCGGATGGGCTTCATTGACCCCAAATCTCCATGACTCATGTTCCGGTGGCGGTGTATCCTTTCCCTGAGTCATGCAATAGGTACCCCCTTATATGACGTATTTTAGGTCTTACATTTGCCTCTTGCAAAATTGTATTCGCGAACTAGGGTGTACGCCATAAAGGTTCGCCTCTTTATCTTTTGTCATTCTTCTCTGATTATTTTCTGTAAAATTCATTATCTCTGCGAGAGTCTCGCAAATCATTATATTGTATCTGAATTTCGCAATTTCAATTTTGTTGTTCAATCAAATGTATTTTTGAGAATTTTACTTATTGCGAGATTATCGCAACAACTTAATCATTCATACATTTCTTGTTTTTATTACCTTTGCCATCCTCTGCTTCTTTATTATTTTATGCTACTGCTTCCTTGGTAGTGGTATGTTCATCCTTTTTATTCTGAGCTAGCATTAATTTCGCAACATCTCTTCTCCTTTCTTTTCGATTGTATCCATCATCAACCTCTCACTTCTTTGTACATCTTTTATTTTGTGTCGCCAGTTTTCCTTCTTGTTTGCTCTTCCTTCGCAAGATTCTATCTCAGTTTCGTAACATCTCTTTCCTTCAACCCAATCTCCCTTTATGATTCCTACACCATTGGGGTGAGGGAATTTGATGCATTGGTGGAAAGTTGAAGCTACACCTAGAATCCCATGTAGCCAAGGTCGACCAATTAATGCATTGTAGGGTGATTCTACATCAACGACACAGAATGAGATTTCAGAAGATATTCCCTTCAATGGAATTTGCATAGTAACCTCCCCTTTAGGCTTGTTAGAAGTACCATTAAAACCATATATCTTATATGTTGATGGTATAAGATCATCATCTCTTCCACCCATGGTTTTATAAGTATGATGAAATAAGATGTTCACAGAGTTTCCAGTATCGACTAGAATTCTATTGATTACCCATGAATCTTCAGCTTCATCATCCTCATCTTCTTTCGGTTTTGGATTAATTTCTAATTTTATTACCAATGGATTGTCATGCACCTCTTCTCCTTCGGGAATTTCTTCTGCAGTAAAAGAAATGATATGTTTCTGCCATTCCTCTAGTGGCGAGATTTTCGCAATATTCATAATTTCTCCTCCATTATTATCTCTTGAGAACACTCTACTCAAAACATTATCATGAAAATCTTCAATTGTCTTATATGAATGTACGATAGAGTGACAGAATATATTTTTTGCTTTTGCACCAACTTCTATGAAGAATGTTTCTTTCTTTTTCATCGTATTCACTTTGTGATTTTCTGGCGGTGGTGGTAATGGTTGAGATTGCGGATGCCCTACCAGAAAGTCTTTTAGTTTTCCTTGATCTATCATTCTCAAAATAATTCTCTTTACATTTCTGCAATCGTTTGTGGTATGTCCATGAAAATGATGATAAGAACAAAATTCATGACTTCTGTGGTTTGGAGGTGGTTCCGTTCCCATGTTCCATGGTGTTGGTATATTCTCCATCAAAATTATAGCTTCCCATATCTTCTCCACACTTGCATTTAGAGGTGGCATCTTGATTTCTTCCCATATTACCTTGTGACCTCCTTGTCCTCTATTAAAGTTTGGTCTTTGACCTCCATAAACTCCTTGCGGTTGATCGAGTCTTTGAATCTTGTTATTTCCTCCACGATTGTAGAAATTTCTTTCTATTTCATACTCTTCTTGATCTCGGCTCCCCATAGCTACCAATTTCTGCTGATTGTTACTTGTCACCTTTTCTTGTTGTACTTGCGAAGTATTCGCCACTGTCTTTATTAGCTTGGGTAATAAGCTTGCATTCGCTGTTTGTGAGCTGGTGTTCGCAACTGGATATGATTCCATTTCATTTTGTCTTTCCTCTAGAGCAATGTATGCTTCTTGAAGTTCTCACAATTCAGTCATTGTAATCGTATTCTTGACTCTGAAAATTTGGACATACAACAGGTTTGTTGCAAACATAGCATTGATAAATGATAATATGAGATATCTCTCATCTACACGGCCAGCCATTTCGCTACACATAGTTCTCCATATTTTAGTCAAGTGTTTCAAACTTTCGCCAATCTTTTGTTTTAATCCAAACACATCTTCTATACCAAGTCGTGAGGAATTATTACTTATATATGCTCCCAAGAATGTGGTCTGCATATGATTGAAGGAGGTTATTGTATTCTTTGGTAAACCTTCAAACCATTTTAACGCTTCTCCTGTTAAGCTGGATGCGAAATATTTGCACAATACCGCATCATAATTTTCCCATTGTAACATGCACCTCACATAAGCTTTAATGTTCTGAATTGCACAAGTTGTTCCATCAAAAATGCTGGTTAATGCGGGAAAATTTCATTTCGATAGTATTCCTCCTAATTGTACTTCCCTTGTAAATGGAGTTTTCGCAGTTTCTTCTATTGCTTCATCCAATTGTCTTCTACCTACTTCTCCTATGTTATTTAGTATTCCTCTCATTTCTTCTAATTCTTTCAAGATTTGTTTATTTACACCTGAATCTTGACCCATTGGTCTCTTTAATTTTGCTTCTCTTCTTCTGCGTTCACGTCTATCTTCTCTTGCGAAATTTTGTATCTCTTCTTCATTATCCTCATCTCGTCTTCTTCTGCGATTCTCTTCCTTATACCTATCTTGAATTCGCAAATGATGATGTCGTTCATTTTCCCCTCCATAATTTTGTTCATTTCTTATCAATTCAATTCGTTGTCTTTTAGCCATTCTCTTTACTCTATCATACTCCTCATTGAGATTATCGTTATTCCGGTTTTGTATACGCCTTCTTTCTCGATTGTCATGATTGTTCTGGCGAATTGTCTCCTGAAGCTATTGTTCTTCCATTTCCGCTCTCAATCTTTCACGTTTGCAGATTAAACGTGCTTGTTCAACATTATGTCTTTCAATTTCTTCTTCAATTGTCTGTTGATTTCTTTGAGTTTCTCTCATATGTAAAATTCTTCTTCCTTCCTCTTGATTTCCTTCGCCATCTTGGTTATTTTGTCTCTGATTTTGCCCGTTCTCTTGATTTCCTCGAATTTGCCCATCATCAAAAGTTTCATTTTGTGGAATGTAACGATCATCGGTTCTTTCTCTATTTTCGCGATATTCCTGATTAGGATTTGATATTTCTTCTTGAATATTGTTTCCAGCATTGATTGTGGGTGAATTTCGCCTCATTTCTCTTCTAGTCGATCTTGAATATGATTTTGTAATACTTCTCGATCTTCTATTCTGCAGTCTTATATTCTCCATCCTTAATTCGTGATTTTGCCTTGTTAAATTCGCACGTTCTTCTGCCTCAGCTCTTCTTTCTTCATGTATTCTTCGTCTCAATGTTTCTAACGCTCCAATTTCCTCACCTCCATGAATTATTCCTTCATCTGCTTCTTGATTTCTCTCTTCCTGTCTATAATTTCTATTTTGTTGCTCTTCTTCTATTTCTTCTGCTGAATTTGATCGCCAAGTGTGTACGCTCACTCTGTCATAATCTATATTCCTCTCTGAACTAGTGTTTATTGAATTGGCGATTGAATTTGATTTTCTCTATTATTTCTCATTCTAGTAGATTCTCCAATTTCACTTCTTTCTCTTCCAGCAATTATTTTGCTTCTTCTAATAGTAGTCGGTTGTTCGGATGTATTTCTTCTTCTAGCCATTTCTTCAATACTAACAGTATTGCAAGAAATTATGAAAAATTCTTAATCAATCACTTTAAATTTTCAAAAATCTCAATATCAATCTTTAGCTTTTTCTAGAATAATCTTCAACTCCTCCCTGTTTCTAGCGCCATTATGTAGTTGTAGGAAATCCTACACTACACCCCTCATATGATTTCATTGTTGATCAACTCATTTTTTAGGTTTATATTCTTAATTTTATTGATTAATTTTTGAATGTTCTTACAAGAAAGATAAAGAAGTCAAGAATGATCTCTACTCTGAACTTTCTCTCTTTTGTTTACTTGTTTCTTACTCAAAAAAGATCTCTCCCTTCTCTACAACTCAAATGACTATTTATAAGGAAATACATAGTGGATGACAGCTAATCTGTCCTTTATTTTCGGATATGGTTTGCGACATTCTCGCAACCTTACAGATGTTAATTTCGCAAACTATCTAATCTTCACAAGACTATCAGATCTTTCTCGTGACCTTAGATGACGTCATTTATTCTATCATTCCTGAAATTGTTCTGCGACGCTGTTATGCTGTGTCATTGATAACTTCGCTGAAACATTGTCATTGCGAAATTCTGATCCTACAGAAATGACCAAAATGGCGAAGGAAATCGAGAGGAAGGAAGAATAATTTTACATGAAAGAGAAACTCAAAGAAATCAACAGACGATTGAAGAAGAAATTGAAAGACATTATGCTGAACAAGCACGTTTAATTTGCGAACGTGAAAGATTGAGAGCGGAAATGGAAGAACAAGATCTTCAGGAGACAATTCGCCAGAGCAATCACGACAATCGAGAAAGAAGGCGTACACAAAACCGGAATAACGGTAATATCAATGAAGAGTACGATAGAATAAAGAGAATGGCTGAAAGGCAGCGAATGGAATTAATAAGGAATGAACAAAATCATGAAGGGGTAAATGAGAGACATAATCATTTGCGAATTCAAGATAGATATGAAGAAGAAACTCGCAGAAGAAGACGATATGAGAATAATGAAGAAGAAATGCAAAATTTCGCGAGAGAAGAAAGACATGAACGCAGAAGAAGATAGGAGAAATTAAAAAGACCAATGGACCAAAATTCAGGTGTAAATAAATAAATCTTGAAAGAATTAGAAGAAATGAGAGGAATGCTAAATAATAGAGGAGAAGTAGGCAGAAGACAATTGGATGAAGCAATAGAAGAAGCTGCGAAAACTCCATTTACAAGGGAAGTACAATTAGGAGGAATACCACCGAAATGCAATTTTCCCGCATTAACCAGCATTTTTGATGGAAAAACTTTTGCAATTCAACACATTAAAGCCTATGTGAGGTGCATGTTGAAATGGGAAAATCATGATGCCGTATTGTGCAAATATTTCGCATCCAGCTTAACAGGAGAGGCGTTAAAATGGTTTGAAGGTCTACCAAAGAATACAATAACATCCTTCAATCATTTGCAGACTACATTCCTAGGGGCATATATAAGTAATAATTCTTCGCGACTTGGTATAGAAGATGTGTTTGGATTAAAACAGAGGATTGGCGAAATTTTGAAACACCTGACTAAAAGATGGAGAACTATGTGTAGCGAAATGGCTGGCCGTGTAGATGAGAGATATCTTATATTATCATTTATCAACGCTATGTTTGCAACAACCTATTGTATGTCCAAATTTTCAGAGTCAAGAATACGATCACAATGACTGAATTGTGAGAACTTAAAGAAGAATACATTGCTCTAGAGGAAAGGCAAAATGAAATGGAATCATATCCAGTTGCGAACACCAACTCACAAACAGCGAATGCAAGCTTATTACCCAAGCTAATAAACACAGTAGTGAATACTTCGCAAGTACAACAAGAGAAGGTGACGGGTAACAATCAACAGAAACTGGTGGCTATGGGAAGCCGAGATCAAGAGGAGTATGAAAGAGAAATAAATGTCTATAATCGTGGTGGAAATAACAAGATTCAAAGACTCGATCAACCACAAGAAACTTATGGAGGTCAAAGACAAAACTATAATAGAGGACAAGGAGGTCACAAGGTAATATGGGAAGAAATCAAGATGCCACCTCTAAAATAATAAAGAAACAGAGGGAGGCAAAGGTAATAAAAACAGGAAATGTATGAATGATTAAGTTGTTGCGACACTCTCGCAATCAGAAAAATTCTCAAGAATACATTTTATTGAATGACAAAATTGAGATTGCGAAATGCAAATACAATATGATGATGTACGAGACTCTCGCAGAGATAATGAATTATACAAGAAGATAATCAGAGAAAAATGACAAAAGAGAAAGAGGCGAACCTTTATGGCGTACACCCTAGTTCGCGAATACAATTTCGCAAGAGGCAAATGTAAGACCTAAAGTACGTCATATAAGGGGGTACCTGTTGCATGGCTCAGGGAAAGGCTACACCGCCACCGGAACCTAGTCATGGAGATTTGGGGTCAATAAAGCCCATCCGAGAGAGGCACCTTGGATTCTCAGCTTAAGTATATGACTTAGGTTGGGCGACTAAGGTAATAAGGACTCTCCAGAGGAGTGCAGATCTGATCAAGGCGCCGAGGTAGACGGTTGAGTCAAGAGTGATAGGGACGTTTGAAGTGTACTTTTCCATTCTTGACAAGTCTTGGCTTATACTGCACTCAGCCTGAAGAAAACCCCACTTAGGGTGCAGTCTCGTAACCATAAGCCCTATAGGTAAAAGGGATAAGAGGCTGCGAAAACAACTGGTTGTTGTTAAGACTGGATGGGAGGAGCTAACCTTGTATGGTAGAAGTACGCCTCCTTGAAGGGGTAACCAGGGGGGAGATAAGGGAGGCACCCTCCATTAGGGAGCTGATAAGTGTCTTAAGACGCAAACGTCATGAGGCTTTTTATTCGCAAGGGTATTAAGGCTTGTCATATTTGTGCAACAATCCTGAAGAGGCAATAATACAAAAGAAAAAGATAAGACGAGATCAATGGGTTTTCGCATGAAAGTGCGAAGACGTCCTGCGATTTCGTCGCAAGACGGCAATGTCATGGGGCTTTATTTTCGCAAGAATATTTAGGCCTGTCATATTGTCGCAACATTCCTGAAGAGGCCACAATACAAAAGAAAAAGTTAAGGCAAGATCAATGGGTTTTTGCATGAAAGTGCAAGGACGTCCTGCGATTTTGTCGCAATGACAAGAGGTGGCATAATAAGACCTTTAATTAGGAAGGCAAAATAAGACCACATAAGAATGAGATTTTGAAAGAATCAAAATACACTTCGCATAAGATTGCGAAGTTATACATAATTAACTGCGAAATTGAGGCATAAAATAAGAAAAACTTATAAAATCTCTCATTTGGATACAAATAATAGAGGCAAGTATGGGAATGAATGAAATTAGAAAATGTTATTTGTTTCCATATGATAGAATTACACAAAGATTCAAAAATTAATGATTATATTGATTAACTGTGTTGCAAGGAAGAATTGTTTTAATGAATGCAGGTCAAAATTAAAGAAACACAAATATACAGAAAGAAGGAATAAATGTACAAGCATTACAGAGAATCAAAGAAAGAAACAAAGACTACTTCTTAGTTAATCCTTCATTATCTTCATCAGACTTGTTCCCTTCTTCGTCTGCGTCAGAATCTTCATCACCATCATAACCTTCATCGCCATCAGATTCTTCATCATCAGCTTCGCTATCAGAAATAATCAGACTGGGAGTATTCTGTGGGATCTCTTCCAAGAGACAAGGATAATTAGAATGAGGGATATTATGATCGTCACAAACCATTTGGATAGTTTGATTTCGAAAATGCATAACATCATTCTTAAAATTCGCAACAGTGATCTTGATTTGATTCTTTAATCTAGAATACTTGTCGTTGCGAGAAGAAAGATTCTTTGCGAGTTCCTCCTTTTCAGCTTCGAGTTCCTCAATCTTTTCATGATATCTACTTTCAGAATCTGCGAGCAAAAGACAATCAATTATTAACTTGATGAAAATTCATAAGAAGCAAAAGATTAGTAAAGAAGAGCAGTTACTAACCTTCTTTGTCAGAAATCATATCTCTAATCAAGGCTGTATGCTCAACTTGGAGACTAACATTTACACCTAAATCTTTTCTGGCATCATCTAAGATTTTCGCAGCCCAAACAAATTCATCCTCATTACTTATAAGAAGACGAGAACGAATTTGTTTTTCCCTTTCGCAAAGCTCGATGTTCTTGCGGCTAGCTTCATCTCGTTCAAGTTGAACTTCAAGAAGAGTCTCTTGGAATTTCTCCAAAGACTTAGCACCTTGATCAGAGATGCGATCCTTATCATCTATGAGACCGCTAATTTTGGTTCTTAACTCATTGGTTTTCTCTTTAGAGTCAAGAAAGAGACGCTTAAATCGGTTGGATAAGCCTAAACTAGATCTATGGTCAATTTCTAAGAGGCGAAATTTAGATCTAAGCTCATTCAGAGAATGAGATGAAATTCTATCATTTGAAAAACTATTTAAGGAATTATTAAGACGCTCAAGAAGGGTATCATTATCCAAGGCATTAGGAAATGAACGAAGAAGGGTAGCTTCATCAGAAAGACCATAAATGTCCGCAAAAAGGATCATTTAAATAAGATAAAATAACAGGATGAATGAATGAAGGGAAAAGAGAAAAGTAACATACCGTAAAGCTGATTATTAGCTTGCTGAAGACTAGAAATTTTGTTCTTATACGAAGAAGAATCAATTTCCAGTTGTCTATTTTTCTCGCGAAGACCTTTAACTTCAGCTTCCAATTCTTCATTCTTTGTGTGAAATTGAAGATTCTTCTTTTCAAGATTTTCGCGTCTCCTCTCTAGATCTGAGGCAACAGCGAAAGAATCTTTTCCAGCCTGCGAGAAAATATAAAAATATTAATATATAAAGAGATTTTGAGTTATGACAATGAAAAAGTAAAAGGATGAAAGTATACCAGACTATTAAGAGAATGCAAGAATTCGGGAGTCACTGATCTAGAAACTCCACGAAGAGAACTATCACCATCTAATAAAGGGACATCGCAAATTGTAGCGAGAGCTTTGCAGGTGTTAGCGAATTGGTTATCTCCCATTCCTTGCAGAGAATCAGAAAAGAAGCCAGAGAGCTTAGCATAAAAGATTCAGGTGGAAAATCTTCACTTACGGCAAGGTCATCATTATCCTCATCATCCTTGTCACTTTCGAAATTTTCATGAGAAGGAATATTTAAAGAAGAGGAAGAACTAACTTTCCTTTTCTTTGAAGGAGGACCAGTTGATTTTTCCCTGCGAAGAGCACCTTTGCCTTTATCACCAGTCTTCGCAACATCGGCAGGTTCTTCTATTTCAACAATAATCTTCACACACAGATAGAAATAAGAAATAGAAGCAACAATACACTGTTTAAAATCATAAGAGAATATTTCTTACCTCATCTGTGTATGAGTGAAGAGCTAACAGAGTACTAGCTTTCTCAGTCCTGTTATAGCTATCTTTCAGTTTTTGGATCTGCAGAATGTCGCAAGAGTCAGCGAATAAAATAATAAAGAAAAATAAAGAAATATAAAGTGAACTAAACTGGAAGAAACATACTTCTTTCTCCTTCTCGGGCCAAGAGAAAACCCAAGGCTGATAAGCAGCGAGATTCGCAGGATGAACATTTGACCCAACAATGTAAGGTCCTTTTAGCATTAAAGGAAAAACACACCATTTATCATCTTTGGATTGGCGAGGAGTTGTGTTTTTACCAGAATGCCAGTCAATATCTTGCATGATAATTTTAGCTTCATCAATGTTATCTTTCCTTTTTAAGCGAATACCCCAACGAGTATTCTCTTTCTTCATGGAGATCAGTTCATAGTTCTCAAAGAAACTCGCTATTGTGTATTTCTCAGCAATTATCTCTAGGTCTGCGAATTTAGGATCCCTAAGTTCTTTGGAGTACAGAGATCCTTTACCAGCACCACGGTTAGCGAACTCTAGCATCAGACGGATGCAGTCCCCACTAAGTTGGAAGATAGCTCGCGAAAATCCCGAGTAAGCGAGAATTTCATAGAATAGAGGAAGATCTGGGTCATAAAAAGGAATGGGGAGACCTGCGAGAATCTGACCTAGCGAAATTATGATTGATTGATCATCACAGTACTGATCAGAGAAGAGTTTGACAGAAAGAATTGACTTGGCACTTTCACCAGGAATGGTAGAGAGTGTGAAACCTTTCTCAGCAAGATCTTTTTGGACATCTTTTAAATTCTTCTCATGTCTATGACCACTCGGATCCATATTTGAATATAGAGTATGGAAATGAATAAAAAGTAAGAAGATTGAAGGGGGGAAAATTACAGTAGCAGAACTTGCAGAAGAGTAACAGAGTTGTAGAGATGAGAGAATAAAAAGAGAAGAGAAAGTAAAAAGAAAGTGGAAAGAAGAGTATATAAAGGAGATTTTTTTACTCGAAGAAATAAACACCATTAAGACGAAAAGACGTGAGCGGTTGAAAAGAAGCGGTTACAGAAGACGTGGCAAGAAACAGATGGAAGAAAGAATAGTGTGATAAATGCAGAATATGAAGAGATGAACAGCTGCGGCATTTATCACATCATTCTCTACTTTGCAGAGAATATATGAGAAAAGGCAAGATGTAGGATCAGAATCTCGCAACGATAATGTCTCAGCGAAATTATCAACAACATAACAGCGTCGCAGAATAATTTCAGAAATGATACGATAAACGACGTCAGCTAGAATCACGAGAAAGATGTGATAGTCCTGCGAAAATTAGAGAGTTTGCGAGATTAACATTTGTAAGACTGCGAGAATGTCGCAGACCATATCCTAAAATAATGGACAGATTAGCTGTCATCCACTATGTATTTCCCTATAAATAGTCGTTCAAGTTGTAAAGAAAGGGAGAGAGATCTTTTTTGAGTAAGAAACAAGTAAATAGGAGAGATAAAGTCTAGAGCAGAGGTCATTCTTGATTCCTTTATCTTTTCTTGTAAGAATATTCAGAGATTGATCAATAAAATTAAGAGTGTAAATCTAAAAATGAGTTGAGTAATCATGAAATCATATGAGGGGTGTAGTGTAGGATTTCCTGCAACTACAAACTTAGCAAACCCTAATTTGAAAGGCTATATATAAGAGAACTCTAGCAACTGGGAAACCTAATCCCCACACCTTTTGTGTGATACTAGTTGCGACTAGAGTCGATTCTCCTTTAACCTAGGTTTTTCCTAAAACCATTATAGGTTAATGACTTGAAGACTTCATTGGTATTCTGAAGCCAAATACAACTATGTTCTCTGTAGTTGCGTATTCTGATATTACTTGTTCTATCGTGTTGAGTACTATCTTCTCTAAGATTTTCTCGAGATTTATCTCTGATAGGTAAGATATAAAAAGTAATCACAAATCTCTTCGTCTCATTATTTTTGATTCCACAATAACTTGTTTTATAACCATATAGTTAAGTTATTGTGAGGTGATTGATATTTCTAGGTTGTTCTTCGGGAATATAAGATCAGATTATCAATTGGTTCTTCTGCACCTTGATTTATCATAAAACGGAACAAACTTCATAGGTATTTTTGTGG
Organism: Papaver somniferum; assembly: GCF_003573695.1. Classification (NCBI taxonomy): domain Eukaryota; kingdom Viridiplantae; phylum Streptophyta; class Magnoliopsida; order Ranunculales; family Papaveraceae; genus Papaver; species Papaver somniferum. The sequence goes on from NC_039358.1 coordinate 181,821,324, forward strand.
GAGACAGATTTATCTATCAGAATATACATTTCTATGGGAGACAGATTTGTTTATAAGTTTTTGACTTTGGATCGTAGCAACTCTTAGTTGTGAGTGAGATCAGCTAAGGGAATCAAGTGCGTGGAGTCCTGCTGGGATTCAGAGGCGTAAGTAACACGACTGTACCTTGATCAGTGTGAAATTGGTTAGGTCTCAACTACTTTCCAGTCCGAAGTTAATTTGTAGTAGTATAGTATCTGTAGCGGCTTAATAAAATGTGGTGTTCAAATCTGGACTAGGTCTCGGGTTTTTCTGCATTTGCGGTTTCCTCGTCAACAAAATTTTTGGTGTCTGTGTTATTTCTTTTCCGCATTATATTCTATATAATTGAAATATCACAGGTTGTGCGTAGTTCAATCAATTGGGAAATCCGACCTTGTTTGTTGGGTAATAATTGATTGGCACCTGAACATTGGTTTTTGATACCGTTCAAGTTATTTCTCATATCAATCAGGCTCACATATTCCTATCTGTTCGATTGCAGATTGTATTGAGAAATAGGGATACAACTCTTGGATATATTTCCTTGATTGAGTCTGAATGTCTAGTTAATTCTCATGGAATTATATTGGAGTACATATTGCCGAAAGAAATGTTGGGTGTGGTTGTTAGACCCCCGCTTTTTCAATTGGTATCAGAGCAGAAAAACACACTAAGACCTAATAAGTCTGTGTTTGTAGCAATCTGACTCTATGGACAGAAGCGCTATCTCTGTAAACGTACCGCCAGTCTTCGACATCTCGAATTACTTATGGTGGAAAACTGCTATGCGCGCCTTTCTCTAAGTGCGTGATTTTCAATCATGGGTTTGTGTTGTAAATGGCTATGATTTTCCATTAGTTACTGTGGGCAACGTAAATTTACCAAAGGATATTGGTGAGTATGATCCTGTCGAGATTCTCGCTGCAAAGCAAAATTGTGACGGATTGAATGTAATCATCCATGCCATTACCCCAGATCTTCAGCACCATGTGACTACGTGCATTAAGTCTAAAGATGCTTGGGATATCTTAAAAATTGTATTTGAAGGAAATACCTCTGAAAAAGAATCTAGGCTTCAAAACCTAAATTTTGATTGCGAAAACCTTCGTATGGCTGATGAAGAGTCAGTTGATGAGTTTAATCACAAAGTGTCTGAAATTGTAAATGCGTCTTTTGCATTGGGTAAGACTAATACTTAAAAGGACATTGTGATGAAAATTCTCAGATCGTTACCAGCCAAATACGATTCTAATAAACATGCCATCGTTAAAGGAAATAACCTTGAAACACTTTCCAGGAATACACTTGTTGGAAAGTTAAAAATACTTGATCTTGATCAGAACACAGTCAGAACATCTGCGTTCAATGCTGTGACCAACACAAGCGAAGCTTCTAACTTGTCTTAGGATGATGAATGTTGTCCAAATCATGTTGATCTTGATAGGTCATTGATTACACAAAAGATCAAGGATATTTTGAAGAAAAGCAAAAGACTAAGAAACGGCTCTCTCTCTCTCTGTGATGCTTCAGATGATTCAATACAAGAATTGAAATCAAATCAAGTTGTCAAGAGTATGCATACTTCTGAAGTCTGCACATAAAATTTTGCTCTCTCAGCAGAAATTTCTATTAACTCAATTTCTGATTAAGAATACGAGTCTGACACTGAGGTTTTGAAATTCGTGGATAAAAATGAAGAAATTCATCAGGAAAATCTTCAATTAAAGAGTTTATTAGAAAAGCTTGAATCATCGCTTCAGGTGAAAAATCTTGAGATTGATTGTCTTAACGATGAATTCACCAGAACCCTATTTCTAAAAGAAAAAGAGATTGATACTCTTAAGTGTGAGCTACAAAGGCTGTCTGAAAGCTCTGAAAAGATCTCAGTAATGTTATTTGGTCAGAAGTCCTTTGGTAACACAAATGGTTTAGAGTTCAAAAGCAAGACTGTGAGCACAAACAACTCCTTTGTTCCGGTCGGTTTTGGAATAATGGATATTGAAAGTTGTGATAAACAGGAGTCAAATCTGCAAAACAAAAGTTCTTCTCTGAATTATTTGTTTTGTGGAAATGCAAATCATGTCCAAAGTAAGTGTTGGAAATTCAAGAGGAACAATAAAAGAATTGCCAAACTTCAGAATGGCATGCAAAGGATGAAACAGGATTTGGGTAATCAACATGGTACTTCTGAAGACAAGAAGAAGTCTAAGCGAACCAGGGTCAGACGAGGTACGATGTAACACCTCGTTTTTTTTATCATGGCGCATGCTGAAAGATGCGCCATGGCATGAGATGAAGCTTCATCTCATGTTTTTTTCGCGTTAAGAGGAATGTTGGTCTAGGGCCAATGTTGCATCATGATGATGCATTAGGCCAGTTGGGTAGATGGCCTTGAGCGTAGCAACGCAATGTTTGCGCATTATATGGAAAATTGGCCTAGAGCCAATATTGCACAATCATTGTGCATCAGGACAGAAATATCTGGCCGAACGAGTGTTGCGCAATCATTGTGTGTAATCATTGTACGCAATCATTGTGTGCAATCATTATACATGAATAGTGAAGAAAGCATGTCAATTTGATCCCCAATTCTAAGTTATAGAAATTGCAAGTTAACATATATATGGAGGGGTACTTGGTTGAAGGTGCATATGCGGATCATGCACCAAGTAAGCTTCATAGCTTAGCAGAAAGAGTATAAATAATGCGTAAGCCTCATTTATAGTTGCGTAGCCTTGCGAAGAGGGTATTTGATGCCTAGGCATAACTAAGACATGTCACGGACCCGATAATGCATAATCATTGTGCATTATGACGGAGCGGCCTATACGGACTAGGACATTACCATTATTGCTTAGAAACGACCTTGCAAACGAGTTTGGCTTAGTTTCGGACCCTTCGTGGATGAACTACGGTCAGTGCTTGATCCCTCTAGAGTAGGAAAGGGTACGTAGGCAGCCGTAATGAGTTGCAGCATTGCCGGTCCAGCACTTTGTCGCTCATATCATCTATCTGAGAGATGATTGCGGCACATTGGCCTCTTATATCATCTGGCTCGGTAGCTCGACACAGGAGATGATTGTGGCCAAATTTGATGAGACAAGTTGAGGCAGATGAGCAAGTTATAGCCTATCTGGAGGGTAAAAACCCGATTATCTTAATTTAGCTCAAGAAGGGTCTAAATTGATTGGAAACGGCCCAACGATCAAGACCTGATCCTGTGCAAACAGTCTTGGGATTTTAGCCAAATTCCATCGTTTAGGGCCTCAAAAGGTCGTTTTTGCCATTTTAAGAAAGTTTTTATTTTCTTAATAAACCCTTTGCGGAACAAGGGTAAGTTGGAATTGTGTAGAAGCTAATTTAGCTGCATCATGCTCCACAAGCATGCTTGCAAGGGAAAATGGACGTGCATTTGCCTAGCTTAAAGGCCCGGATCGTAGCATCATCATGGCGCATCGGGGAAGTTACGGATGCGCGCCAGGCGTAAATTTTCCGGTCTGTCACAGTTGGTATCAGAGAAAGTTTCAAGAAAATATAGGGACTGTGCGGAGTGGACTCGCCAAACGAGTATTGTTTCCTTATAAAGGAAATAAAGTTGGAGAATATGCCAACTTTTGCGCGGATGTTGGCAACTGGCCGACTATTCCCTCTTTTAGAAATTGACCATTTTGGATGTTGGCAACTGGCTGATTGTTGTCTGTTTCTGGAAATTGGCCATATTCTGAGTGTTGGCAATCAGCCGACTATTATTTATTTTGGCAATTGGACATACTTGGTGTTGGCAATTGACCGACTGTTATTTCCTTGGTAATATGGCATCTGTGTTGTTGGCAATTGGTCTATATTTCTTTTGGCAATTGGCCATTTTAGACGTTGGCAACTGGCTGACTATTATCTTAGGGACTCCTAAGCGTGTAGTATGGGATGTGCGCTTAGAATATCGTGTTGAGATATTTTTTGGCAACCGACCAACAAAATATTCTCGGTAATGTTGTGGGCACTTTTGAGTCCCTGGGCAGGCGGTATGGGACGTTTGCTCAGAAGGTATAAATTACTGTTTATGATAACTTGAAGAAACCCGTGATTTATGAGCATATGGTATGAGACTTTTGCTCAGGAATCCAGACCGAAGAGCTTGTCCACAATAGTTTTTTTTTGAATTTCGGGGACGAAATTCTTCAAAGGGCTGAATATTGTAACACCCTGTGTTTTTAGCATCGCGCATGCTGGAAGATGCGCCTTGGCATGAGATGAAGCTTCATCTCATGTTTCTGTCGTGTTAAGAGTAATATTGGCCTAGGGCCAATGTTACATCATGATGATGCATTAGGCTAGTTGGGTAGATGGCCTTGAGCGTATCAGCGCAATCTTTGCGCATTATGTGGACAATTGGCCTAGATCCAATATTGCACAATCATTGTGCATCAGGCCAGAGAGGATTGGCCGAACGAGTGTTGCGCAATTATTTTGCGTAATCATTGCCCGCAATAATTGTACATGAATAGTGAAGAAAGCATGTCAATTTGGTCCCCAAATCTAAGTTGTATAAATTGCAAGTTAACATATATAGGGAGGGGTACTTGGTTGAAGATGCATATGCGGACCATGCACCAAGTAAGCTTCATAGCTTAGCCAAAAGAGTATAAATTATGGGTAAGCCTCATTTATTGCTGTGTAGCCTTGCAAAGAGGGTATTTGATGCTTAGGCATCACTATGCTATGTCAAGCAACGGTCTTGCAAACGAGTTTGGATTAGTTGCGGTCCCTTTGTGGATGAACTACGGTATGTGCTTGATCCCTTTAGAGTAGGGAAGGGTACGTAGGCAGCCGCAATGAGTTGCAGCATTTCCGGTCCAGCACTTTGTCGCTCATATCATCTCTTTGAGAGATGATTGCGGCACATTGGCCTCTCATATCATCTGGTTCGGTAGATCGACACAAGAGATGATTGTGGCCAAACTTGATGAGACAAGTTGATGCAGATAAGCAAGTTATAGCCTATCTGGAGGCTAAAACTCCTATTGTCATAATTTATCTCAAGACGGGTCTAAATTGATTGGAAACGGCCCAACGATCAAGACGTGATCCTGTGCATCACGGTCTTGGGATTTTAGCCAAATTCCATCGTTTAGGGCCTCAAAAGGCCGTTTTTGCCGTTTTAAGAAAGTTTTTATTTTCTTAATAAACCCTTTGCGGAACAAGGGTAAGTTGGAACGGTGTGGAAGCTAATTTAGCTGCATCAAACTCCACGAGAATGCTTGCAAGGGAAAATGGACGTGCATTTACCTAGCTTAAAGGCCCGTATCGTAGCATTATCATGGCGCATCAGGGAAATTTTTTTCGGTCCGTCACATAAGAAGTCTGTTTATACAACAAACCTTGGTATGTCACCATGCGACACAAGATGTGAGCATTACACTTACTCCATCACTATTTAATTATAGTGATGTTTGCATCCTCTTTATTAACTTGAGAATATGAGGATTGCATCAAGGTTGCTCAAGTCGTGTATAATTGTTAGTTTCTTAAGGTTATGAAAGTTAAGTTTTGCAATTGAATATTTTCTTTTCAAAAATAGATAATGGATCATGCCGTAAAGACTTTTTCAAAGTTCGTTGGGTTTGGTTGTCCGATGCTCTATTTATATTCATTTGTGATCAAAATGCCCTTAACTCTATTCCTTTGAAAGCTACAGTTGCATGGCTCCTGTAACTAAAGGTGCTAAAAAAAGGGATGCAGTAGAAACAATTAATGTGTATCTATGTGAAGGAATCCAATCCTGAAAGAAGAAAAAGGAGAGGTCTACAAATGACGAAAAAGATTTCTTTAGAAAAAGATTTCCTCTATCTGTTTTTGTCTATTTGTCAGAATGATAAGAACTTTAGAACTATGGTGAAGAATTTCATTAGCAAAAGAAATGATTAAAAATCTCAAATCACTTTCTCCTCGGAAAAGATAGCTCACTATGAACAAATGTTATCTCTGACAAAGAACACCCTGTGTGAACTGAAAAGAGAACTTAGTGAGTTAACTGATATTTCTGAAGATCTGGAGGAATTGAATGATCCCATTATCAATGGTTTTTTTTCAATAATGAGAAGGAATTCTCGGTAGATGCTCTGAGAAAGCTCTACAATGTCTAGGAAACTTTTTATGAGAATTTATTCTTGTGTTTTAAGAAGGCTAACTAGGATTTGGAATAGCATATATTGTGATTACACATAGCTATTGCCAATGGTTTTTCATCTTGCAATGTTTTTAGATTTATTTATTTAAATTCTAAGTTATTTGGAAGATGATTTTGCAGTATTAATCTTTATTGGTTTTATATATTACAAAAAATATGTTATGGGATATGTGTGTTTACGTCCATGAACTATGATTATCTCACATAATTTAAGTCTATTGTGTCATTATGCAAATATTGATGGCAAATAGAATGAACTTTTGAATATTCCGCAGTATTGATCTTTCCATGATCCACTTTATGTAAAAGTACTATATGGCTCTGTAACTTTTCTTATGTTGAGCATTTCCGATTAAATGAATCAATAAGGTCTCTTGTGGATTAATTTATTCGAGTTTTCTGGATACAAATTTGTTAGAGCATTGCTCGGTCGAACTCGCAACCGTTGATATCTCAAGTTTGTTTGTCAAATTTAGTTGTCAAAACTATATGTCTTGATTTCTAGTCTACTTATAGCTAAGTCTCGGACTAGGATAGTTAAGTGTAATTGAGCTCTAGACTCCACCGTGATCATCTTACGAAGACGAAGAACTACTCGAGGAACCAGTGGAACTTCATCCGACTAAAAGTTATGTGGAGACTTGAACTTATATATCACTCAAAAGTCTATCTACTCTATCTCCTACTCTTGAGACAAAAGTCATATAAGTATGATAGTTTTCATACATACATATTTGTTATTTCGAGCCGAGTTTATCTCGCCTATCTATTTATCGAAATACGTGTTGGTAAGCTTTCGATTTAACCATTTTCATCTTTACTCGTGAAGAAAGTCATGATGACGTTTCAATCTCTTGAAAATTTCTTTGATGACGATAGTTGTGAATAACGACTATTATAACATTATAGAAGAATGTTTCAATGATTGAAATGTAGAGTTGAGATTATGTAACCATCTAAGTATATAAGCATATATAGTGTGTTCGCACATTAGTGTATAAGTCCATGTACCGGAAATCAAGTGTGTGCATGGGTGCATACGGAATTGGTAAAGGAGACAGGTTGGGTACGCGTACTGGCGTAACTTTTCCTCCCGGAAAATTCTGCTAAGTTTGTAGTTACAAACTAGTAAACCAGTCACCTTAGGTATGCGTACCCGTACGCGTACTGGCGGAAATTTTCTACCCGAAAAAGTCTGCTGAGTTTGGAAACCAAAACCAACTCAATACGGTTGTTAAGGTACGCGTGCCCAAGCTGGTTATTTTCTCAAATCGGTAGTTCATGAACTTAAACAATAAATTAAGGAATGCAATCTTTGCAAACCATGGCTATATTGTTCATGAATTGATTCAAATGAATCAAACCTATTTTGTTTCAATTGTGTCTATGTATAAAGACCTAAGAAATTGAAAAACTCTTCAACTAGTTCTTTTGAAATCATTTGAACTAGTTATGAAAAAGATGAATACGGTTAATATGAAAGTACTCATATGGTTAACCATTGGTTAACTATTTGTGAACCAACTAAGTGTAAACGTTTAGGTACGGTTACTCAAACCTAAATGAAATACATTTTATTTGTGTATGACAAGCTAAGTTTCGATCCAACAGTTGAAAGATATTAGCTTCTATCTAATCAGGTTTTCATCTAACGGTGAATATTGAATGCTTTGTTACTAAGCTAACATTGATTGCAAACCCTGATTCGAAAACTATATAAAGGAGAACTCTAGCAACTGGAAAAACTAATCCCCACACCTCATGTGTGATACTAGTTGGTTTAGCTAGAGTCGATTCTCCTTTAACCTTAGGTTTCTTCTCGAGGCCCTGTAGGTTAACGACTTAAAGACTTCATTGGGATTGTGAAGCCAGACGAAACTACTTCTCTAGTAGTTGAGCGATATGATCTTGCCATTTTCTATCGTGCGAGTTCAATTGAAAGAATTGACTTGAGATTATATCTCCAATAGGGCAAGATAAAAAAAAAATCACAAACATCTTCGTCTCATCGTTTGTGATTCCACAATATCTTGTTTCACTACCATATGATTAAGATTATTGTGAGGTGATTGATAATTCTAAGCTGTTCTTCGGGAATACAAGTTCGGGTTATCGATTAGTTCCTGTTCACCTTGATTTTATCAAAAGACGGTACAAAACTTGTAGGTTTATCTCTGGGAGACAGATTTATTTATCACCGTAGACTTTTCTGTGTGATACAAATTTGTTTATTCAAGTCTTCGACTTTGGGTCGTAGCAACTCTTGGTTGTGGGTGAGATCAGATAAGGGAATCAAGTGCGTAGCATCCTGCTGGGATCAGAGATGTAAGGAGCGCAATTGTACCTTGAATCAGTGTGAGATTGATTAGGGTTCAACTACAGTCCAAACCGAAGTTAGTTTGTAGTAGGCTAGTGTCTGTAGCGGCTTAATACAGTATGGTGTTCAATCTGGACTAGGTCCCAGGGATTTTCTGCATTTGAGGTTTCCTCGTTAACAAAACTTCTGCTGTCTGTGTTATTTCTATTCCGCATTATATTTTTTTATATAATTGAAATATCACAGGTTGTGCGTTGTATCGATCAATTGTGAAATCCAACCTTTGGTTGTTGATTGGAAATTGATTGATCCTTGGATATTGGTCTTTGGTACAATCCAAGTTTATATCTCTTGTATTTAATAAAGACTCGCAGATTTCTATTTCCTTGAGTATAGATTAAATCAAGAGATCGAGATATCAACTCCTTGATATACTTTTTATTAAGATTGAGACTGACTGTCTAGTTGATTCTCTTAAAAGTATATTAGAGTTAGTCCATACAGATTGCCAATCGAAATATTGGGTGAGGTTGTTATACCCCCGCATTTTCAAAATTCATGTTTCATGTTTTGTTAATGTCCAGAGAAATCCTTTTTTTCCTGTAATAGTAAGTTCGCTCTTGTTGTTCTTTCGGGAATGACATTTTATGGGGGAGAGTTCTTAATTGAACTTGCACTTAATTGCCAAATCTTTGTGGGGAGTGCGGCTGTGGAATATTGTAGAAGTTACCTTGTATCTTTATTAACTCCTTGGTGAATATACTAAGTTTCGACTATGTGAAATCATCGAAACAAAGTTGATACGTTCTATTTTTGTCATGAAGTACCTCTATGAGAATTTCATTATGATCATGTTAGTTTTCGTACCTTTGCCAATTTATATTGATAAAAGGGGGAGAATTATTTTGTAGTTCACACTACATACATATGGTTTACGGATCATTATGTGTGTGCGTGCGGGGGGGGGGGGGGGGGGGGGGGGGGATGTTTCATTGTGAGATGGAGTATTGACTAGGGGGAGTGATAAATATCACCATAGTATTCTTGTCAAAGTTGTGATGCAATTTGACTTTGATGTTGTGTAATAATGTTATGACATTGTATAACAATATTTGAGAACAACTGTTTTCGTATTGTTATGGCTACGGATCTTCAACAACAATGATGCTGATTCGAACACATTCAGAATCACTGGAGTACTTGGAGCGGCGAAGAATTCAATGAATGTTGAAGAACCAAGGAAATTAAGCATGATGGATGAGAAGCTACAAAGTTTATTTATTTTGTAATCCATATGTATTGATAGTTATGTCATTAAAATTGACAAAGGGGGATATTGTTAGAGAACGGATTAGTGGAACTCGCAAGGTTGCTATCTCAAGCTAGTTTGTCAAGTTTAGTTGATCAAAACTATAGTCTTGATTTCTAGTCTAATTATAGGAGTTTCGGACAAGGATAGATTGTGTAGTTGAGCTTTAGACTTCACGGCGCTTAGACTTTCGTATCATACACATTTGTTATTTTGATATGAGTATAACTCTCTTATTTATTTCTTGAAATATGTAGAAACCATCTTCTACATCTGCTGATGATCAAACGAAATCTTGTCCAAAGGAAACTTTGAACCGATTTCGTGAAAAAGATCTTAAGGAATACAACTTTCAGTCACTTGAGAGGAAACTTATACTTCTTCAAAATACTGTGGTAAAAGTATTAAAAGAAGTTTCTTGTCTTAAAAAACTGAAATATCATTCCTCAGTAGAAAGACAGAATATACCCCAAACTGATAAGATCAACTCAAAAGAATCAGAAGATGATTTTTCATTCTCTTATGAATTGATGTAGTGAGGCAGACTACCATCATCATGATTTGTTTCAGATGTGATCAAACAAGTCTTGTTTTCACAATCTGTAAAAAGCGAGCAAGGACTTTTGGTTTCCTCATCAGAATAAATTATAACAGAATCATTAGTCAGAGTCATAGGATGAACCTCTTGTTCTTGAGTAAGAGATTTACCAAGAGCTTCTACTTTGACAGTGAGATCCATATTCTCTTTGGCTAGAATATTTAGTTGAATGTCTTTTTCTCCGATCTCTTGCTTAAGAAGATTAGATACCGTCTTTAATAATAACATCCTTGTAAAAAGAGATCTTATAGGCTTTAGGAGTTTTACCAACTCTTTCTCAGCATCTTCTTTAACATCAAGTTTGACTCAAATGGTCTATTAATCTCCTTAACTCCTGGATCATGAGTTAACAATGTAGTAACATTTTCAACTTTTGAGTATTCGCAATCTTGCATAACGTTAACTGAATCAGACATAGATTCAAATCTTATAGGTTGGATCGCACCAAACATAGATTGTTAGATATTTTCGTGTTAATACGAGGGTACCGAAATACACCACAATATTTTTATTTCAACCTATAAGTCCTCTACCGAATGTGATCGTCTATGGAAAAGTCGAGACAATACGACAATTCGTTTCACACTTCGTGTGATCGTCTATGGATACGAGATCGAAATAATACGACAACAAGATAACTTTTGTGATTGATTATGGATACAAGATCGATACAATACAACAACACAATGTGTTACTTGATAATAGGTTCGGTAATATCTAAACTCTATAGGATCATTATCAGGTATTGCGGAGTTAACGTACAACTGTAATTTACTTTTAATTATAATAAAAACAATTATAATTGCGGAATAGAAAAGTAAATGACACAACAAGATTTTGTTAACGAGGAAACCACAAATGCAGAAAAACCCGGGGAACTAATCCAGTTTTGAATACTCTCAGAATTAAGCCGCTATACAAAATCTAATACCAACTTCGTATAGTTGAGGCCAAGAAGACTACCCCTAGCTACTTAGTTCCCTCAGTATCCCTGCGCCTTCGACTTCTAGAGTCACATACGTGAATATCAAGTCCTTTAGATCGTATTTCAAACAACAAATTAAGGAAAAATCTGTTTGATAACCACTCCAATCAATCTTTCTACAAGATATAGATGAGTCATTGACAAAGGCTCTTCCATTTAATCCAATAAACTCTTTTGTCTGGTTATATCAATCTATCCAATAACTACCGAAGTAGACAAGTTTATATTCACACTCAATCAATATAAATCTCAAAGAAAAATATAGAGAATGTGTATCTCACGCAACTAATCAATCAGATCTATCAAAGATAAATCGATTCTAGTTGGATCCCAGCCGATAGTACTAAATCCACAAGATACGAAAACTAATAAGAATTCTTCTTGGTCTTCAAATCTTCTTTTATCTTCAAAACATGCACAACACCACTTGAATCTCTTGTGATCAATCAAGCCCAGAATGGAGTCTGTTAACAATGGATTATCACAACATGTCTTTAGATGTAAAAACAATTCTAAGGATCCCGTCGATATTTTGATCTAGTCTGAGTCAATCTTACATCAAAAAACAAGATTCTCAATAATGAATAAACTAGGTGCATTCAAAGTTTCAACAACCGTTATTCAATCAAAAATCGAAAACTAATAACACTGTAATTATCTAGTTTCCCACCAATGGTACTCGTAGAGCTTCTTGATCCCACAAAAGTCTTTAAATGAGCGGTCGTATGAGATTTCACCTAATTAGGATACTTTCCTCTCCGAATAGACGGCTTCACCATAAACAACAAGAAATGAAATTTTCCCAGGGTTGATGGTGGTTTTTAGTTCAGGGCCGAAATCGTAAACCCTGTATTTAATGTGTTGTCATCCTGCAAAGGAACGAAAGTCATCTAAAAAAGAATGAGTGCATAAACCTCTCACAGATGTATTGAGCAATTCAATATATTCGAATATATATGTAATTCACTCAGAATGGTGCATACATCAACGATCCCAAATATTCTGTGAATCCTATTTTACACTGGCATTATTCACTAATGCATTGACCGCCCTGGTATTTTCTATGCTATGTTCCCAGCCGAACTCTCAATATTGGCATGACATGACGATTAATGTTCACTCGCAGTGGATTAGCACGAATCCCTCGAAGTGTTAGTATTGAGATCTGCATGAAAACACTCACAGGCTGCACTACTCTCTCTAATAAAGAGATTTCCGTGTCAACGTGCCCTTAATTAAAAGTTAGCACGATTGACACAATTCTTTAAGGAAAACCTAGACTGTCCATGTCAGTCTTAAAAGTAATCACGGCCATATGATTTGTCCAGTCGATTCAACAATCTTAGCCTCTTCATAGCGGAACTAGGCAATCTCCATAGTGTGCACCGACGTGCCCACTATTACCTTAGCCGATCAGGATACTTTTAGTTCACCCGCAGCATCCTTGGTCGTTAGCCAGAAGTTAGGGTGATCGCGTTGTTGAAAAGAAGCTCAACGAGCTAAGACCGACCATATCGGTCTCAAACTCATCACATCTGTCAAACTTAGCCAGCCTAGTTGGATGGCTCAGATGTTATTTCGAACGACCAATGAGGTGCAGATATACTCACCAACAACTCGCCTTCATTCCTGGCCGGTAGAACTACTTATGATATGCTAGCAACCACCAAAAATGTTATACCAAAGACATGCCAACCGCGAGAACGAAAGGAATCTTAATCGAATTAGGATGATTAGGTCGGTCTTAAATCAATCATGACCGACCAACTGCGTCGGACGAATTGACCGGACTAGATTCAATCTCACTCAACGGGTAGGGTGCGGATACGTTCACTGATGGCTCTGTTATTTTTCTAACCAATCGAATATTCTCTAGCACACTACGAACGACCAAAATTGTTGGCCCAAAGTAGGTTGGCCACACGACTTTAAAACCCTAAAATTGAATCAACGACAGTATGCAACTGCCGTAAATCATCTCCGCCCTCCAACTTCGCCAGATGAGTCGACCGGCCTAGATTTGATTTCAGGTCACAAACAAGATGTCCTCGTCATCACCATCCACTCCTCTTTCATGGGGAACGATCGTCCAAGCAACAACTATCCCATAAGGATCCCAAACAATCGCCCAAAGGTAACTAGTTGCGCTGCTTGCATGTAATTCAACAACAGTCATTAACTGAGGAAAATCGTCTCAGCCGCTCAACTTGGCTAGCCAATTTAAGCGGTCCATATCTAACCTGTATCGACCGATAGGATTTTAGAATGGCTACCAGTCGCCACTCTCCTATACGGACTGATTGGACATTCCCTGGGATGCGTGCGTAGCACCTACCAACTCCCTTAAAGAGGGCGGTCACGGTCCTTTTAATACATTAAGCTCCGCGACTAACTTAGACGAGCTCTAAAACAATGATGCTTCATGAGCATCAAATATTTTAAGTTGCTTGTTTAAAAGCAATGCTTTATACACATCTACTATAAACGATGTTTTATAAATATTGATTCCACAAATAATGTTGTTTTTTGACTCAAAAGCACTATGTGCTGCTTCTAGCGGCAAGTCTCACGAGTTGACCGATTTACTCGAGACATCAAACATGTCACAAACTGGGGGATGCTTACTGGGGTATTGGTATGGTAGTTTACGGTGTGCGGTATGCAATGCGTCTATTACGAGAAAGTGTCAGGAAAGGACGGACGGTCAATAGCAATGAGTAAGTAGTGGGTGAAAGGGTGACCGGTCTTCCCACATAAAAGAAACGTGATGGTCACCACCCTTTGCACAAACCCACTTCTCCAATACTTAAGTGCCTCCACTTCATACGAGGTCAGGCGTGCGCTCAATGGCTTGTATAAATAGGTTTTTCAACCTATTTTAAAAGGACAAGTGTTATCAACACAAGTAGCCAGAAACCATTTTCTGATACAAGTCATAAAACAGCCACACCTTCATAATTCAACATTCTGATCTCAAACACCTTCTTCGCTTCGCTCCCTAAGATCAACCCTTCTCCTTCACTTTGTGACCGAATTGAATCTGGAACGGATATTTCTTGGTTTAGGCCAGAGTCTTACAGATTGATCTCTCGAATCTAAAATTACTCCCGTGCAGTGCATTTGTTTAGGGTTTGAATTTGTTTCTCGTCAGCACACCCAAATTTACCAAAAATAGCAGAATCAGTTTTTACCCTCAAAAAACAGGCGACCACAGTGGGAGATTAATCTCTCGATTGCAAGATCAATTTTTAATTTCATTTCAATTTTCTCAAATTCAAGATGGTGGATCTTAGGTCTGGATCAGCGATAAATCCCGATGTTACTGGCGCTGACAACACCCCTGGTGTCAACGTTCCTGCCGGTGACACCAATGTACCGCCTACCAGCACAATCAACACATCTCGTGGTAATACATCCTCAATAACCAATACTAGTGGCGCATGAAACATTCCCTTAGGCGTGACACCTCCAATCACCAAAGCCAGATCCGCTGCCACCACCCCAAATGTTTCTTCGAGCGTAACGCCCCCGGTCGTTACTAGAGCTACTGCCACTCACCCATCAGGACAAGCTAGAGGAGCCAGAGGAGGCCAACCCCCTATTACCATTGTCGATTTTATGGAAAGACAAGAAGTTATCGCTAAGGCTCAGACGGACATGGCCACAACTCAGAAAGAAGTACTCACTTTCCTCAAGACGCTGACAGAGCGACTACCACAAGAGCCGCGTCAACCCATGGAGCCAATAAAGAGTACTTTCAACACTCTTGGAGCAAGCACTTCAACAGGGTATGCATTCATAGAGGAGGAAGTTCGTGTTGCTCCTGAGCGCTCAAGAAAAAGGAATCAGCCGTCCAACTTCATCACACGTGAGGATCTGGAGCGTCTCCTCCAAAATCAAAGCAAGGAAAACCCGGTGGACATGCACCGGCATAAACCTCCTTATCCTCCTGATGAGCAAAGAGTTCCTCTTCCGAGAGGATACTCCTCTCATCAGTTTTCCCTTTATGATGGTACTGGCAACGCCCGTGAACACATCTCTCGTTTTATGTAATCCTTGGGGGAACACGAATACAATCATGTCCTTCGTATGAAAGAATTTTCAAAGTCGCTTACCGGAAGAGTGTATACCAGGTACAACAACATCGCACCAAACAACATATCCAACTGGTGTGAGATGGTCACCTCTTTCTATAAGAAATATTTCTTCGTATCTGAGAAAATCACTTTCTCAGACCTAGGAAGAATGTTTCAACGAAACAACGAGCATCTAAATGATTACGTCAAGAGATTTAGAATTCAATCTTTAGATTGTCACGACCCAAATGTGACCGAGCAGCAGTTGGTGGAGTCATGCATCAACGGTATGGTTCCCATCTATCGTGCTTTACTGGAAAACATGTGTTTTCAGACGTTCTATGAACTCCATGAAGCTGCTAAGCGATCGGCTACAACCGCACCAGCGTTGTTAGAAAGCGCCAGACCATCCAGGGGTGAAGATGCACGCGAAACTCGAGGAAACAGACGCCTCATTCACAAGCAATATAACACCGGTCCTTCTGTAAGCGTAGTAGGTGAAGGGGGGAAAGGAAAGCTCCAGCAGCGAACAATAACCCAAGCGTGCAGCACCAGCGCAGGCGACTCTATCTCGGAAAGCCGCGGCTAAGAATCCTGTGCAAGAACCTGGGGATGCTGCTCCAGACTTCCTATTTCCAATGAACGAAGTCATATAACTCCTGGAAGCATGGATACAAGATGACGCCATCAAACTACCTTCTCTCAAACGACCGCCGACCGAAGAAGAAATGGCAAATCCCAAGTATTGTCGCTACCATAGGTTTGCAACAATCCGACCAGTGACTGCAACAAATTGAAGCGCATTTTCAAAGAGAAGGTGGATGCAGGAGAACTTCAGTTAGGAAATGAAGGAGTTCACAGAGACCCTCTTCCTGTCAGGAGCTGCATGATTTCTAGGGACTCCGTTCACCAAACTGTGCAGTCTATGATGGAGCGTTTATGTGAAATACTGTATATCTCCAAGACGCAGCGTCAAGACATGTTCAGAACCCTCAATCGTGTCGTATCAGGCAAGCGTCTGTTTCCAGTCAGGAAAACCACTCCAAACCCCAATATTTCCTGGGAAGCGCGACTGATAGATGCAACTGGGGACTCCTAACCACCGCTCGCTTGAAGGATGTCGAGTTTGACAGCACACTGATCGATGTAGCATCTGATTGAAATATTGTCCCTGTCAAGACCCTGAAAGCTGCAAAGATTTTAAAGCAGGAAGTTGTTCACTACCCAACCATAATTAAAAATTCTGAAGGAGAGTCTAGAGACGCTTACGGGTACATCAACCTCGAAATCAAGGTAGGAGACGCTCTAACACGCGGAAAATTTCATATTGTGAAATACTACCCGAATTATGATATGATTCTGGGGCGCTCGTGGGTGCATGACAACAAAGCAAAGCTAGGAGAGTGTTCTTTGCCAGTGTCTATACCTGAAAGGATTGCCAACAAGCCGTCCAACCCCAAAGATTATTTTTTGTTGTATCAACAACTTTCCAGTGTGACGCAACTACCTGGAGAGAGCCCATTGACGTGCGTTCGAAGATTTCGAACCCAAGTAAGTCTTATCGAACAACCTTTCTAAAATCAGTCAATCCACTATCCGTCAAGGGCCGGGGACTTGACCCCATCACCAACCTAGCTGTTACTAGGAGATGTGAATGGATTGCTGGGCCTTTTGAAAGTTTCATTAAAAATCTAGAATCCGTCTCCATCAAAGATAACGAGTCTAAGAGTCAAGTAGTTGTGCAACACCCAAACCCGTTTCAGATTGGAGATATGATAGTGAAAGTTACCACTCAACCAGATTCACCTACAGAAGGGAGAGATGAGCCATATCTAGTGGCAGACGTTATCTTAGGGGGTTACTGCAAGCTCATCAACGCCGACGAACTGGAAGGTGAGACAATTCACTCACGATGTCTCAAGCCTTTCAATACCTAAAATGCTGTGCTACTCTTCCTCCGGCGTTCTCTTTAGTGTTTTCTCCAGCAATTTCCCTTTTCATGCAATGTTTGTAATTCCTCCAAAATGATAGAACTGCTTGCATTCATAATTAAGGTTTCAATTTGTTAGTTAATCGAAGTATTGTTTTCTTAAAGATCTCTTTACTCCTGAATCGTGACACAAAGTCTTGAGCAAGCCTAAATCCTCATCATTACCTATCAATTCAAACCAGAAAGACAAAACCCTAAAAAGAAACATCCCATAGTTTTCAAGAAACACTGAAGGAATACATGCAAAAAGAAAAGGTGCAAGGGAATCGTCAAACAACCAGTATATGATTGTTAGGGAAAGCGCTTCGTACCCTGAAGAACAACCTACTTCGACGATAAGGCGGCCTCTCGATCATCGCATCATTACGTGGATTGCAACATGCTATCAATTGAGGTGGACAGGTTCGTGGCCAATTTTTAGTTTCCATTATTGCATCCTTCGTTATTTTTAAGGTTACATTCAATTATCATGGAGGCAGTACACAGTCACATAAAAACGCATCACCGCTTATATGTGTGTCGCGTTCTCATTGACTACACAACTCAATGGAATATAGAGATTCTATTGTAACCCTACTGGGGAGCGCTACAGCTAGAGTCTCAAGATATCGTGAATAAAAGAACCATCCTTTAATGAAACTTAGGCTCAGCCACAAAGCTACTGAGTATAAGAAGAAAATGTCTACAAACTATGAAAAGTGCTCATCTACGAATAAAAGTAACAAAAGGGATATTTAGTCACTAGAAAGATCAACAATGCCTTCACCAGAACCGTCATTGGAAGCTACTTCAACACCTTCGTCACAAGGTGCTACCACGTCCTCTCCGGAAGCCGCTTCAACCTCCCTTTTGAACGTTGCTTCAGCATCTTGTTTGAAAGATGCCACCACATCCTCCCAAGGAGCCGCCGTGACTTCTCTTTCAGGAGCTGCATCAACATCATCCCTTTCGGGAATTGTTTTACTATTCTCTCCAGAAGACGCTTCAGGACCTTTCTCGGAAACTGCTCCAACAACCTTTGGGTGTTCAGGTTCGTCCACGACAGAGTCGAGAATGATGATGCCATTGTGAATAGGGTAATCATGCTTTTTTTCACTGGGAGGTTGCTTATGATCGATCCTTCGCCGCTTTAACCGAGCTGCAAACCTTTCCGCTCTCGCGCTCGTCGGCTGAGGCGCTTCGTCGTGCCTCCATTTCTCCTCCATGTCGACTTAAGCCAAGAAAGCTTGAACACGCCCTCGAGCGATGCGTAAGTGCTCAACAGACATACCCTATATGGCACGACCGGCTTCACGGAACGGAGAATCTATTTTGGCGATAACCTCCTCGAACGCGCTAGCCCTGGGTTTGTCGACTTCAAAGCTCTTCTCTGGAGAAGTAAAAGAATAATCATCACCAGCATTTTCCATCATATACTGCAAAGAGACATTGTGATTGTATCAACAACCTACGTGATAAGAGAAATCAAATCAAACCAAGTGAGGGTATGAAGAAATACCTGAAATAAAGAAGGAAGCAACTCTGTGATGATCAATGCAGAGAAGGAGGCTCATGCGTTTCCTTTATATTCCGCAAAGAAACAAGATCCCGAGAAGGAGAAGAGTCTCCACTCGCCGTGTACAAAGGCTTCAGATGCGGGATAACGATCAAGTAGATTCTTATCCATCTGAAAAACAACTGACATGCGCTAAGAGGAGACGTATCATACTCAAGGGTCGAACCAGCCCTTATCCTGGTAATGTACACCAAACTTCTCGTGAATTTCTTTAACTGTCACCATCTAATGCTTAACCCGCAATAGCGTCACTATTACGTGCTCGCAGGGGACTTAATGTGGATGGTGGTTTTTAGTTCAGTGCCGAAATCGCAAACCCTGTATTTAATGCGCTGTCATCCTGCAAAGGAACGAAAGTCATCTAAAAAATAATGAGTGCATAAACCTCTCACGGATGTATTGAGAAATTCAATGTATTCGAATATATATGTAATTCACTCAGAATGGTGCATACAACAACGATCCCAAATATTATGTGAATCCTATTTTACACCGGCATTATTCACTAATGCGTTGACCGGCCTGGTATTTTGCTATGCTATGTTCCCAGCCGAACTCTCAATATTGGCATGACATGACGATTAATGTTCACTCGCAGCGGAGTAGCACGAATCTCCCGAAGTGTTAGTATTGAGATCTGCATGAAAACACTCACAGGCTGCACCACTCTCTCAAATAAAGAGATTTCCGTGTCAATGTGCTCTTAATTAAGAGTTAGCACGATCGAAACAATTCCTTAAGGAAAACCTAGATTGTCCATGTCAGTCTTAAAAGAAATCACGACCATATGATTTTCCCAGTCGATTTAACAAGCTTAGCCTCTTCCTAGCGGAACTAGGAAATCTCCATAGTGTCCGGGCCCACTATTACCTTAGTCGATCGGGATACTTTTAGTTCACCCGCAACATCCCTGGTCGTTAGCCAGAAGTTAGGGTGATCGCGCTGTTGAAAATAAGCTCAACGACCTAAGACCGACCATATCGGTCTCAAACTCATCACATCTGTCAAACTTAGCCAACCTAGTTGGATGGCTCGGATGTTATTTCGAACGACCAATGAGGTGCAGATATACTCACCAGCAACTCGCCTCCATTCCTGGCCGGTCGAACTACTTATGATATGCTAACAACCACCAAAAACGTTAGCTCAAAGACAGGCCAGTCGCGAGAACGAAAAGAATCTTTATCGAATTAGGCTTTCTAGGTCGGTCTTAAATCAATCATGACCGTCCTAGGTTCAATCTCACTCAACGGGTAGGGTGCGGATACATTCACTGATGGCTCGGCTATTGTGATGACCAATTAAGTATTCTCTAGCACGCTGAGAATGACCAAAATCGTTGGCCCAAAGTAGGTTGGCCACACGACTTTAAAACCCTAAAATTGAATCAACGGCAGTATGCAACTTCCTCAAATCATCTCCGTCGTCCAACTTCGCCAGACGAGTCGACCGTCCTAGATTTGATTTCAGGTGACAAACAAGATGTCGTCGTGATCACCATCCACTCCTCTTTCATTGGGAACGATCGGCCAAGCAACAACTAGCCCAAAAGGATCCCAAACGATCTCCCAAAGGTAACTAGTTGCGCTGCTTGCATGTAATTCAACAGCAGTCATTAACTGCCGCAAATCGTCTCAGCCACTCAACTTGGATAGCCAATTTAAGCGGTCCTGATCTAACCTGGATCTACCGATATGATTTTAGAATGGCTACCAGTCGCCACTCTCGTATAGGGACTGATCGGCCACTCCCTGGGATGTGTGTGTAGCACCTACCAACTCCCTGAAAGAGGGCGGTCACGCTCCTTTTAAGACATTAAGCTCCGCGACTAACTTAGACGAGCTCTAAAACAATGATGCTTCGTGAGCATCGAATATTTTAAGCTGCTTGTTTAAAAGCAACGCTTTATATACATCAACTATAAACGATGTTTTATAAATATTAATTCCACAAATAATTTTGTTATTTGACTCAAAAGCAGTATGTGCTGCTTCTAGCGGCAAGTCTCACGACTTGACCCATTTACTCGAGACATCAAACATGTCACAAACTGGGGGATGTTTACTGGGGTATTGGTCTGGTGGTTTACGGCGTGCGTGCAACACGCCCATTACGAGAAAGTGTCAGGAAAGGACAGACAGTTAACAACTATGAGGAAGTAGTGGGTGAAAGGGTGACCGGTCTTCCCACATAAAAGAAACGTGATGGTCACCACCTTTTGTACAAACCCACTTCTCCACTACTTAACTGCCTCCACTTCATACGAGATCAGGGGTGCGCTCAATGGCTTGTATAAATAGGTTTTTCAACCTATTTTCAAAGGACAACTGTTATCAACACAAGTATCCATAAACCATTTTCTGATACAAGTCATAAAACAACCACACCTTCATAATTCAACATTCTGATATCAAACACCTTCTTCACTTCCCTCCCTGAGATCAACCCTTCTCCTTCACTTTGTGACCGAATTGAATCTGGAACGGCCATTTCTTGGTTTAGGCCAGAGTCTTACTGATTGATCTCTCGAATCTAAAAGTACTCTCGTACAGTGCATTTGTTTAGGGTTTGAATTCGTTTCTCATCAACACACCCAAATTTACCAAAAATAGCAGAATCAGTTTTTACCCTCAAACACCCAGCTCTTAGGATAGTTTGCTAGAAATGCAAACTTAGGCATTTATAGACCAAGGATATTTGGACACCAAGGAATTTTCATAACCGAAAATATTATCAAAATATGCAATGAATAGCAAAATCGGTTTTCATAATTCCAATAAATGTTGGTCCAATATTTCTGAAATCTCTTAATAGAAAATCTCCAATTAGTAAATGCACATTACTAATTTTTATTCTCTAGAGATATGCATTAATTGCTGGTAATTAAAGCATATAAAATCAAAAACCCTCATTAGAAGATTCTTAATTTGTTTCGGCATAGGATCACCTTGAGTACCAAGGAATATCTTTGAACAATAAATGATAAGAGTTACTACTCGTGTTCAAAGTATGTTGACATCTTTTCACTGCAAATCCTTATTTCATATTTACATGGATTTTCTTTCTTGGAATCGGTTATACTACACTTCCAAACAAGTTTAGAATTGGTTTGCAAGTATTCCAAGACTACTATATGATTGGTTATACTAAATCATAATGGTTAGTTGTGATCGGTCTTTCCAAGTCACATACATGGGATCGGATCGGTTATACCAATCACTTGGATCGGTTATACCTAAATATGGTACCTACATGTGATCGGTCACCAGTCACTAGGATCGGTTACACCAATTACAAGGATCGGTTCCATCTACACATGGTATCTACTTGTGATCGGTCACACCAGTTACCAGGACCAGTTATGCCAATAACAAGGATCGTTCACACAACACTTATGATCGCTCACACCGGTTACTAGGATCGGTCACATCAATTACAAGGATCAATCATACCATCTCATGGTGATTACTTAGGATCGATTACACCAATTACCAGGACTTGTCATACCAAATCATAAGCCTAGGCATTGTGATTGGCTATACCAAGATACATAACCTGAGTTAAGATCCGTTCTACCAACTCACACATATTGGTCATCCAAAGATATGTAATGAATAGTAAGACCAATAATCCAATTGATTTCCCTTTCGATTCACAAAAAAAATTTATGAACGTATTTCCTTTAAACAAATGTAAAACATTGTTTCCTAGGATGAAATCTTCACCATAAACCATTCACATAATCATAACACTATATACAAGATTATGTAGATTTCATATCTACGAAGTTCAAAAGATAAGCATTATACTTCGTAGTCTAATTCCTTAATACTATGATCATACTATTATGATCATGTCACATCACTAGAGTATAATATACAATATATATATATACAGTATATACAGTTTTGCAGTTATGTTTTCAATATGCACGACTTGGAAAAACGTTAGTAATGAAACAAGTTCAAGTCAGTATTACTAACCTCAAGTGGAAGGATGATGTCGTCGTTGTAGTTCGTTACTTCATCACATTCTTGAGGTCTTCGGAGTAATACTTATATGTCTCAACATTCCTAGACTTTCTAGTCTAACTTAAACGAAGTTGACTCTAGTATTTAATCAAGCGACTCTAGATTTGTTTTCATACTTAAACATGACAACCAAACTTGACATACCAATGCTTGGTGAGTTCAACCGAGCTATGCTCTAACAATGACTGAATAGTAAGTGGTATTATACCACCATTCCGCCCACAACAACCAGCGGGACCACTCTTGAGGTTTTTTACTGGAAAAACAGCGTAGATAACATTCTAGAGTGCGATTCGTCACCTCCGTTTGTCCATCGGTTTGTGGATGATAGGCAGAAACTTCGACATAACTTACTATCTTGTAGAGAAAAGAAAGTCTCACAAAAGTTACTAAGAAAAATAGGATCACGATCACTTACAATAGTCCGAGGCACGCCGTGTAGTCGCACAATGTCACGGACAAAGACATCCGCTATAGTAGTGGCATTATAAGGGTGAGATATTGCACAAAAATGAGCATATTTGGAAAGGTGATTAATCACCACCATTATAGAATTATTGTGACCAGAATTTGGTAACCCATCTATAACATCCATTGATATATCTAACGATATGTCATCGGGAGTGGGTAACGGTTGCAGAAGACCTGAAGGAGAAATCGATTCCAACTTGTTCCACTGGCATACATCAAAACCAGTAATGTATGTTTTAATAAACTTCTTCATTCCTTTTTAGTAAAATTTTTGCTTCAACCGTTTATAAGTACGCAAAATTCCAGAATTCCCAGCCATGGGAGTTTCATGGAACTCATGTAAGAGCTTAGCACTCCAAGGAGAACTATAGGCAACCACAATACGGTCCTTGTATCTCAAAGTGTTATCCACATAAGAATAGTTTTCCTTGTAGCTTGGATCCTGACATAAACCATCAATAATTAATATCATCTCGTTATCATTTTGACATTCCTGGATTACTTCTTGAACCCCAGAAAATATTGGCGTTGTAACATCCATAAGGTGAGGAATTTATACTCGAGATAAAGCATCAACAACATTTTCTTCAGTGCCACACTTGTAAATTATCTCATAGTCATAACCAAGCAACTTAGTTACCCATTTTTGTTGTTCTATCGAAGATAATCGTTTTTCCAAGAAGTACTTTAAGCTTCAGTGATCCGTATATATTTTAAAATGTCGACCTAGTACGTATGGCGCCACTTTGGACAGCGGAAACAATAGCTAACATTTATTTATCATAAACGGAGAGATTCAAACTCTCCCCTGAAAGTGGATTGCTATGATAAGAAATGGGCTTACCTTCTTGCATAAGAACAACTCCTAGTCCGTTTCCTGAAGCGTCGCATTCTAAAACGAATTCCTTTGAGAATCAAGAAGTGTCAGGACTAGGGTAGTTGTTAGCGTTGTATGGAGATTTTTAAAAGTAACTGTAGCATCATTGGACCAATTAAATGCATCCTTTTACAGACACCCCGTTAAAGGCGCACTAATCTTTCTGTAATCCTTGACAAACTTATGGTAGTATCCTGTGAAGCCTAAAAACCCACGAAGATCCTTTACCAACGACAGAACAGACCACTTCAAAATGCTTGTAATTTTTTCGTCCTCCACTGACATTCCTTCTGCTAAAAATTTATGTCCAAGATAACCTATTGAGGACTTCGCAAACGCACACTTTGACTGATCCACAAAGAGGTGATTAGCCCGTAAAATATCAAAAACAACCGACAAATGGTGAATATGATCTTCAACTGACTTACTATAAATCAAAATATCATCAAAAAGTACCGAGACAAATCAACGTAGATGAGGCTGAAAAAGATCATTCATGAGACTTTGGAAAGTCGCAGGAGCATTAGAAAGGCCGAAAGGCATTACCCAAAACTCATAATGACCATCATGCGTCAGAAATGCAGTTTTTAGTATATCCGGGTCATGGAGTTGAATCTGGTGATAACCCCACCGTAAATAAAGTTTTGAAAAAATTATCGCGCCATTTAATTCATCTAATAGCTCATCCACTACTGAAATTGAGTATCGATCCTTGATGGTGCTGTTATTTAAAGAACGGTAGTCTACGCACATCCGCCACGAGCCGTCTTTCTTACGAACTAACAAAACTAGTGAATGGTATGGACTTGAGCTAGGATGAATGAAGCCGACCTCTTTTAATTTAGCAAACTCCCTTCAATCTCTTCTTTCTGTAAAAATATGGGTACCGATATGGGCGCACATTAACTGGGGAAGAATATGGAACTAATGGAATATGATGGTCATGAGAACGTTTCGGCGGCAACAACGTAGAGACTCAAATACGTATGAATACTTCAACACTAACTTCCTTCATGCAGCAGGTGTCTCAGAAGTACTTGAATCCATCATATTTATATCAGTTGTTGAAAAGATGAGGGTACCCAAATACACCACAATCTTTTAAATATGAACCTATAAGTCCAGTATCTTAAGTGATCCTCTATGGACAGAGTCGAGACAATACAACTTAAGTTATATACCTTGTGTGATTTTTTATGGACGAGGTCGAAACAACACAACAACAAGATATTTACTTGACAATAGTTACGATAATAACCGATTGATCAATGTCAAGCAATTAGGGTTACCGTACGTGTGTAATTTAGTCAATTATAATAACAGTTATAATGTGGAAAACAAAATAAATGACACAACAAGATTTTGTTAACGAGGAAACCGCAAATACAGAAAAACCTCAGGACCTAGTACAATTTTGAATACTCTCATAATTAAGCCGCTATACAAAATCCAATACCAAGTTTGTATAGTTGAGACCAAGTAGACTTCCCTTCGCTACTTAGTTTCCTCAGTATCTCTGCGCCTTCGAATTCTAGAGTCACGCACGTGAATCACCAATCCTTTTGATCGTATTCCTAATAGTAAAGGATAAATCTTTTTGGCAACTACTTTATTCAATATATTATGAGTCGTTGACAAAGGCTCTTCCGTTTAAACTAATAAACTCCTTTGTCTGGTTAGATCAACCTAAACTTTGATTATGGAAATAACCAAATTCTAGATTTTCAATCAATCAATATAGAACTCAAAGAGTAACCATAAGGTGATACCGATCTCACGCAACTAGCCAATCAAGTCTATCAAAGATAAACGCGATTCTAGTTGGATCCCAGCCGATCAAGGTTTGTGCACATAATTCACAAGATATGAAAACTAATAAGAAAAACTTCCTCATCTTCAAATATTCGTTTGTCTTCAATAATAACATGTACAACACAACTTGAATCCTCTTGTGATCAATCACATACAGAATGAAGTCTGTTAACAATGGATTATTACAAAATGTCTTTATATCCGAAGATGGTTCTAAAGACACCGTCAATACTTTGATCTAGTTTGAGTGATTCATATATCAGAAGAGAAGGTTCTCAAGAATAAACAAACTAGGTGTAATCAAAGTTTCAACAACCGCTAATCAATCAAATCAATAACCAGAACTAAAATAACAATGCAATAATCTAGTTTCCCACCAACAATACTCATAGAGATTCTTGATCCCACAAAAGCCTTTAAACAAGCGGTCGTAAGAGATTTCGCCTAATTAAGGTACTTTCCTCTCCGGATAGACGGATCCGACTAGGATAGAAATGTAGTTGGGAAACAGTGGATCACTACAGTCATCATTGCGTTCTACCGTTTGAAGAAGAAGATCAACCGAAGATTTTGGAGAACTTCATCAACAAAAGGTAAGCGAAGACTGAACCACCTATTTCTCAAGTTATATTCACTTTTCTATTAATGAGACGATGTCGCATAACTAATTAGACTATTATGCATATACAAGATTTTCGAGTCAATTTTATCTTGATAATTAGTTCTCGAAATATAATGACTAAGCTTAATGAATATTTGTTCGTAGATGATGAATTTCGGTTAAGTACAATTTATTGTTCGAAATCAAAATCATGATTCAAGCTTTATCATTTGAAAATAGCCTGGAACAGTGATATGTGTCATTGATAATATTCGGGAATGTTTCGAATCGATTTACAGAGAAATATAAAACTACAATAAATTCAGATACAAGACAGTGTTATCGATCTTACAAATTGGGAAAACTGTTATAAGTCTGAAGCCGTATTAATTACATGTACTCTTTCATGTAGCGGAGTAGTTATATATAGACTTGTGTAGATGGTGGATTTTCGACAAAGGCTAAATTCGTAAACTCATAATTATACGAAGCTCTGATTCAGCAATCAGACGTGAGTATCGAGACAAGGGTCTCTCATCGAATTCTCAACGGAGAGTACTTTCTCTCAGAGTACATGTAGATATGTAGTCTCACGACTAGACAACGGCATATCTCATGAATACTGAATACTTTCAGTGATTATTTCTATATAGCATCACGAGATGGATGGCTCCTAGACAGCTTGCTCTGCTAGTATAGAGCGATAACGTCTTCAGGAACAAACAACAAGTTTACCCTGACTATATAAAGGATATGACTTACCGGCAAGCTCGTATCAGGATAATTAATGCTCCTAGACAGCTTGCTCTGCTAGTATAGAGCCACAAAGTTAATTATTCCTAATTACAATCGCTCTTATTCCATGGTCGAATCCACGACTGGTCCCATGGAATGACAATAACAATTGTTCTGATTCTATGATCGAATCCACAGCTTGATCGAATCCACAGCTTGATCCACAGCTTGTTCTGATTCTATTATCTTACTACTCCGATTTCATGATCCAATCCACAACTGGTCTCATAAATGGTAATAGATAAACCTTAATTACTCTGATTCTATGGTCGAATCTCCGATCCCATGGAATGGTAATGCTCACTCTATTATTCTGAATTCGTAGTCGAATCCTCAGCTGATCCTATGAATTAATAATAAACAGTTTATTACTCAGTTTTGTGAATTATTCTCCACTGAATTCCACAACTAGTAATAAATAATCAACAACCGGGCGTTTGAGCTACCTCTAAGTAAGCCCCGATTCAAATGGTGAAGGTGTATTCAACAATGATACACTAACAGTCACCGCACGAACGAGTATTTCAAAAATACAACGAAACGATGAACCTATGCAAAATAGAGAAGAAAATAATAAATGATTAAAAATATTGACCAAGGTGTTGGGAGCACAGACACACGACCGACCGACCGTGTCGTGGTCAATCCCACGCCAGTTTTATATTTTTAATGCATTTTTATTATTTTCCATGATTTGATGAAAATTCTCTCATTTTATCAAATCTCCTTCGTCTCGAGGAAACTCCTCGGTTTCATGGTAATTCCATAAATCCATAAAAAATAATATAAAATTAAGGAAAGGAGTGTGGGGCGTGAGCATTGGCCAATCGGCCATGCCTTGGTCCCAACTGGCCCCACACCCACAGTTTCTTATTATTTTATTATTATTATTATTATTTCTCTTATTTCATGAAAAAACTCCTTGATTTCATGGTATTTTTGCACAAATCATCAAATAATAATAAAATAAAATAAATTATGAAAACTTGTGGGACCGGGCCTTGGCCGGCCGGCCATGCCTGTAGGATCAGAATCTCGCAATTACAATGTTTCAGCGAAATTATCAATGACACAGCATAACAGCGTCGCAGAACAATTTCAGAAATGATAAAATAAATGACGTCATCTAAGATCACGAGAAAGATGTGATAGTCCTGCGAAGATTAGAGAGTTTGCGAAATTAACATTTGTAAGGTTGCGAGAATGTCGCAGACCATATCCGAAAATAAAGGACAGATTAGCTGTCATCCACTATGTATTTCCTTATAAATAGTCGTTCGAGTTATAAAGAAGAGAGAGATCTTTTTTGAGTAAGAAACAAGTAAAATAGGAGAGAGAAAGTCTAGAGCAAAGATCATTTTTGATATCTATATCTTTTCTTGTAAGAATATTCAGATATTGATAAATAAAATTAAGAGTGTAAACCTAAAAATGAGTTGAATAATAGTGAGATCATATGAGGGGTATAGTGTAGGATTTCCTGCAACTACATAATGGCGCTAGAAACAGGGACGTGTTGAAGATTATTTTAGAAAAAGCTGAAGATTTATATTGAGATTTGTGAAAATTTAGAGTAATTGATTAAGAATTTTCCATAATTTCTTGCAATACTGTTAACATTGAAGAAATGGCTAGAAGAAGAAATACATCCGAACAACCGACTACTGTTAGAAGAAGCAAAAGAATTGCCGGAAGAGAAAGAAGTGAAATGGGAGAATCTACTAGAATGAGAAGTAATAGAGAAAATCAAATTCAATCACCAATTCAACAAACACTAGTTCAAGGGAGGAATACAGATTATGATAGGGTGAGCATACACACTTGGCAATCAAATTCGGCAGAAGAAGTAGAAGAAGAGCAACAAAACAGAAATTATAGATAGGAAGATAGAAATCAAGAATTAGATGAAGGAATAATTCATGGAGATGAGGAAATAGGAGCATTAGAAACGTTGAGACGAAGAATACATGAAGAAAGAAGAGCTGATGCAGAAGAACGTGCAAATTTAACAAGGCAAAATCACGAATTAAGGATGGAGAATATAAGACTACAGAATAGAAGATCGAGAAGTATTAAAAAATCATATTCAAGATCGACTAGAAGAGAAATGAGGAGAAACTCACCCACAATCAATGCTGGAAACAATATTCAAGAAGAAATATCAAATCCTAAAGAAGAATATCGCGAAAATGGAGAAAGAGATGATGATCGTTACGTTCCACAAAATGAAACTTTTGATGATAGGAAAAATGGTGGAAATCAAGAGAACGAACAACATCAGGGACGAAATGACCAAGATGGCGAAGGAAATCGAGAAGAAGGAAGAAGAATTTTACATGTGAGAGAAGCTCAAAGAAATCAACAGACAATTGAAGAAGAAATTGAAAGACATTATGCTGAACAAGCACGTTTAATCTGCGAACTTGAAAGATTGAGAGCGGAAATGGAAGAACAAGAGCTTCAGGAGACAATTCGCCAAAACAATAATGACAATCGAGAAAGAATACGTACACAAAACCGGAATAACGATAATCTCAATGAGGAGTATGATAGAATAAAGAGGATGGCTGAAAGACAGCGAGTTGAATTGATAAGAAATGAACAAAATCATGGAGGGGAAAATGAAAGGCATCATCATATGCGAATTCAAAATAGATATGAGGAAGAGAATCGCAGAAGAACACGAGATGAGGATAATGAAGAAGAAATGCAAAATTTCGCGAGAGAAGATAGACATGAACGCAGAAGAAGAGAGGCGAAGTTAAAGAGACCAATGGATCAAGATTCGGGTGTAAATAAAAAAATTTTGAAAGAATTAGAAGAAATGAGAGGAATGCTAAATAATAGAGTTGAAGTAGGTATAAGACAATTGGATGAAGCAATAGAAGAAGCTGCGAAAACTCCATTTACAAGGGAAGTACAATTAGGAGGAATACCACTGAAATGCAATTTGTCCGCATTAACCAGCATTTTTGATGGAACAACTTGTGCAATTCAACACATTAAAGCCTATGTGAGGTGCATGTTACAATGGGAAAATCATGGTGTCGTATTGTGCAAATATTTCGTATCCAGCTTAACAGGAGAGGCGTTAAAATGGTTTGAAGGTCTACCAAAGAACACAATAATCTCCTTCAATCATTTACAGACTACATTCTTGGGGGCGTATATAAGTAATAATTCCTCGCGACCTGGTATAGAAGATTTGTTTGGATTAAAACAAAGGATTGGCGAAAGTTTGAAACACCTGACTAAAAGATGGAGAACTATGTGTAGCGAAATAGCTGGCCTTGTAGATGAGATATATCTTATATTATCATTTATCAATGTTATGTTTGCAACAAACCTATTATATGTCCAAATTTTCAGAGTCAAGAATACGATCACAATGACTGAATTGCGAGAACTTCAAGAAGAATACATTGCTCTAGAGGAAAGGAAAAATGAAATGGAATCATATCCAGTTGCGAACACCAGCTCACAAACAGCGAATGCAAGCTTATTACCCAAGCTAATAAACACAGTGGCGAATACTTCGCAAGTACAACAAGAGAAGGTGACAAGTAACAATCAACAGAAACTGGTAGCTATGGGAAGCTGAGATCAAGAAGAGTATGAAAGAGAAAGAAATTTCTACAATCGTGGAGGAAATAACAAGATTCAAAGACTTGATCAACCGCAAGAAACTTATGGAGGTCAAAGAAAAAACTATAATAGAGGACAAGGAGGTCACAAGGTAGTATGGGAAGAAATCAAGATGCCACCT
The DNA here is from genome assembly GCF_003573695.1 of Papaver somniferum. NCBI lineage: Eukaryota > Viridiplantae > Streptophyta > Magnoliopsida > Ranunculales > Papaveraceae > Papaver > Papaver somniferum. The sequence goes on from NC_039358.1 coordinate 181,852,715, forward strand.
CTAAATGCAAGTGTGGAGAAGATATGGGAACCTATAATCTTGATGGAGAATATACCAACACCTTGGAACATGGGAACGGAACCACCTCCAAACCACAGAAGTCATGAATTTTGTTCTTATCATCATTTTCATGGACATACCACAAATGATTGCAGAAATGTAAAAAAATTTATTTTGAGAATGATAGATCAAGGAAAACTAAACGACTTTCTGGTAGGGCATCCACAATCTCAACAACTGCCACACCACCAGAACATCACAAAATGAATACGATGAAAAAGAAAGAAACATTCTTCATAGAAGTTGGTGCAAAAGAAAAAAAATCTATTTTGTCACTCTATCGCACATTCATATAAGACAATTGAAGATTTTCATGATAATGTTTTGAGTAGAGTGTTCGCAAGAGATAATGATGGAAGAGAAATTATGAATATTTCGAAAATCTCGCCACTAGAGGAATGGCAGAAACAGATCATTTCTTTTACCGCAGAAGAAATTCCCGAAGGAGAAGAGGTGCATGACAATCCATTGGTGGTGAAATTAGAAATTAATCCAAAACCGAAAGAAGATGAGGATGATGAAGCTGAAGATTCATGGGCAATCAATAGAATTCTAATTGATACTGGAAATTATGTGAACATCTTATTTTACCATACTTATAAAACCATGGGTGGAAGAGATGATGATCTTATACCATCAACATATAAGATATATGGTTTTGATGGTACTGCTAACAGGCCTAAAGGGGAGGTTACTATGCGAATTCCATTGAAGGGAATATCTTCTGAAATCTTATTATGTGTCGTTGATGTAGAATCACCTTACAACGCGTTAATTGGTCAAACTTGGCTACATGGGATTCTAGGTGTAACTTCAACTTTTCACTAGTGCATCAAATTCCCTCACCCCAGTGGTGTAGGAATCATAAAGGGAGATTGGGTTGAAGGAAAGAGGTGTTACGAAACTGATATAGAATCTTGCGAAGGAAGAGCAAACAAGAAGGAAAATTGGCGACACAAAATCAAAGATACACAAAGAAGTGAGAGGTTGATGGTGGATACAATCGAAAGAAAAGGAGAAGAGATGCTGCGAAATTAATGCTAACTCAGAATAAAAATAATGAACATACCACTACTAAGGAAGCAGTAGCAGAAAATAATAAAGAAGCAGAGGATGACAAAGGTAATAAAAACAAGAAATGTATGAATGATTAAGTTGTTGCGACACTCTCGCAATAAGAAAAATTCTCAAAAATACATTTGATTGGATGGCAAAATTGAGATTGCGAAATTCATATACGATATGATGATTTGCGAGACTCTCGCGGAGATAATGAATTTTACAGAAAGTAATCAGAGAAAAATGACGAAAGAGAAAGAGGAAAACCTTTATGGCGTACACCCTAGTTCGCGAATACAATTTTCGCAAGAGGAAAATGTAAGACCTAAAGTACATCATATAAGGGGGTACCTATTGCATGACTCAGGGAAAGGCTACACCTCCACCGGAACCTGAGTCATGGAGATTTGGGGTCAATGAAGCCCATCCGGGAGAGGCACCTTGGATTCTCAACTTAAGCATATGACTTGAGTTGGGCGGCTAAGGTAATAAGGACTTTTCCAAGGAGTGCAGATCTGATCAAGGCGCCGAGGTACACGGTTGAGTCAAGAGTGCCAGAGACGTTTGAAGCGTACTTTTCCATTCTTGACAAGTCTTGGCTTATACTGCACTCGGCCTGAAGAAACCCCCACTTAGGGTGCAGTCTCGTAACCATAAACCCTATAGGTAAAAGGGATAAGAGGCTGCGAAAAAAATGGTTGTTGTTAAGACTGGATGGGAGGAGCTAACCTTGTATGGTAGAAGTATGCCTCCTTGAAGGGGCAACCAAGGGGGAGATAAGTGCGGGACCCTCCATTAGGGAGCTGATAAGTGTCTTAAGACGCAAATGTCATTAGGATTCTTGTTCGCAAGGATATTAAGGCTTGTCATATTTGTGCAACAATCCTTAAGAGGCAATAATACAAAAGAAAAGGATAAGACGAGATCAATGGGTTTTCGCATGAAAGTGCGAAGACGTCCTGCGATTTCGTCGCAAGACGGCAATGTCATGGGGCTTCATTTTCGCAAGAATATTTAGGCCTGTCATATTATCGCAACATTCCTGAAGAGGCCATAATACAAAAGAAAAAGTTAAGGAAAGATCAATGGGTTTTTGCATGAAAGTGCAAGGACGTCGTGCGATTTTGTCGCAATGACAAGAGGTGGCATAATAAGACCTTTAATTAGGAAGGCAAAATAAGACCACACAGGAATGAGATTTTGAAAAGAAACAAAATTCACTTCGCATAAGATTGCAAAGTTATACAATAAGAATTTTTTTATGAAATCTCTAATTTGGATTCAAATAGCAGAGGCAAGTATGGGAATGTATGAAATTAGAAAATGTTATTTGTCTCCATATGAGAGATTTACTCAAAGATTCAAGAATTAAAGATTATATTGATTAATTGTATTGCAAAGATGAATTTTTTTAATTAATGCAGGTCAAAATGAAAGAAACACAAATATACAGAAAGAAGAAATAAATGTACAAGTATTACAAAGACAATCAATTATTAACTTGATGAGAATTCATAAGAAGCAAAAGATTGGTAAAGAAGAGCAGTTAGCAACCTTCTCTATCAGAAATCATATCTCTAATCAAGGTTGTATGTTCAACTTGGAGACTAACATTTACGCCTAAATCTTTTCTAGCATCATCTAAAATTTTCGCAGCCCAAACAAATTCATCCTCACTACTTATGAGAAGACGAGAACGAATTTGTTTTTTCCTTTCGCAGAGTTCGATATTCTTGTGGTTAGCTTCATCTCGTTCAAGTTGAACTTCAAGGAGAGCCTCTTGGAATTTCGCCAAAGCCTTAGCACCTTGATCAGGATACGATCCTTATCATCTATGAGACCGCTAATTTTGGTTCTTAACTCATTGGTTTTCTCTTTAGAATCAATAAGGAGACGCTTATATCGGTTGGCTAAGCCTAAACTAGATCTATGATCAATTTTTAAGAGGCGAAATTTAGATCTAAGCTCATTTAGAGAAAGAGATGAAATTTTATCATTTGAGAAGCTATTTAAGGAATTGTTAAGACGCTCAAGAAGGGTATCATTATCCAAGGAATTAGGAAATGAACGAAGAAGGGTAGCTTCATCAGAAAGACCATAAATGTCTGCAAAAAGGATCATTTAAATAAGATAAAACAACAGGATGAATGAATAAAGGGAAAAGAGAAAAGTAACATACTGTAAAGCTGATTATTAGCTTGCTGAAGACTAGAGATTTTGTTCTTATACGAAGAAGAATCAATTTCTAATTTTCTATTTTTCTCGCGAAGACCTTTAACTTTAGCTTCCAATTCTTCATTCTTTTTGCGAAATTGAAGATTCTTCTTTTCAAGATTTTCGCGTCTTCTCTCTAGATCTGAGGCAACAACAAAAGAAGCTTTTCCATCCTGCGAAAAGATATAAAATTATTAATATAGAAATAAATTTTCAGTTATAACAGTGAAGAAATAAAAAGACAAAAGTATACCAGACTATTGAGAGAATGAAAGAAGTCGGGAGTCACTGATCTAGAAACTCCACGAAGAGAGCTATCACCATCTAGTAAAGGGACATCGCAAAGGGTAGCGAGAGTTTTGCAGGTATTTGCGAATTGGCTATCTCCCATTCCTTGCAAAGAATCAGAAAAGAGGCCAGAAAGCTTAGCCATAGAAGATTCAGGTGGAGAATCTTCAGTTGCAGCAAGATCATCGTTGTCCTCACCACCCTTGTCACTTTCGGAATTTTCGTTAGGAGGAACATTTGATGGAGAAGAAGAACGAACTTTCCTTTTCTTTGGAGGAGGACCAGTTGATTTTTCCCCGCGAAGAGCACCTTTACCTTTATCACCAATCTTCGCAACATCGGCAGATTCTTCTACTTCAGCAATAATCTTCACACACAGACAGAAATAAGAAATGGAAGCATGGAAGTAACAATATACTGTTTAAAATCAAAATAGAAAATTTAAGAAAATTTAAAATCATAAGAGAAAATTTCTTACCTCATCCGTGTAGGAGCGAAGAGCTAACAGAGTACTAGATTTCCCAGTCCTGTTATAACTATCTTTCAGTTTTTGGATCTGCGGAATGCCGCAAGAGTTAGCGAACAGAATAATAAAAATCAATAAAGAAATATAAAGTGAGTTAAATGATAAGAAACATACCTCTTTCTCCTTTTCAGGCCAAGAGAAAACCCAAGGTTGATAAGCAGTGAGATTTGCAGGAAGAACATTTGACCCAGCAATGTAGGGTCCTTTTAGCATTAAAGGAAAAACACACCATTTATCATCTTTAGATTGGCGAGGAGTTGTGTTTTTACCAGAATGCCAGTCAATATCTTGCATGAGAACTTTGGCTTCATCAATGTTATCTTTCCTTTTTAAGAGAATACCCCAGCGAGTATTCTCTTTCTTCATGGATATAAGTTCATAGTACTTAAAGAAATTCGCTACTGTGTATTTCTCAGCAACTATCTCTAGGTTGCGAATTTAGGATCCTAAGTTCTTTAGAGTAAAGAGATCCTCTACCAGCACCACGATTAGCGAACTCTAGCATCAGACGGATGCAATCCCCACTCAGTTGGAAGATAGCTCGCGAAATCCCGCATGAGCGAGAATTTCATAAAATAAAGGAAGATCTGGGTTATAAAGAGGAATAGGGAGACCTGCGAGAATATGACCTAGCGAAATTATGATTGATTGATCATCACAAAACTGATCATAGAAAAGTTTGACAGAAAGAATTGATTTGGCATTTTCACCAGGAACAGTGGAGAGTGTGAAACCTTTATCAGCAAGATCTTTTTGGACGTCTTGTAAATTATTTTCATATCTTTTCATATTGAAAGAAGAGTAAGAAGAGTATATAAAGGAGATTTTTTTTACTCGAAGAAATAAACACCATTAAGAAAAAGAGACGTGAGCGGTTGAAAAGTAGCGGTTACAGAAGACGTGTCAAGAAACAAATGGACGAAAGAATACATGTGATAAATGCAGAATATGAAAAGATGAGCATCTGCGGCATTTCTCACATCATTCTCTACTTTACAGAGAAGATATGAGAAGAGGCAAGATGTAGGATCAAAATCTTGCAATGACAATGTTTCAGTGAAATTATCAATGACACAGCATAACAGCTTCGCAGCACAATTTCAGAAATGATAAAATAAATGACGTCATCTAAGATCACGAGAAAGATGTGATAGTCCTGCGAAGATTAGAGAGTTTGCGAAATTAACATTTGTAAGGTTGCGAGAATGTCGCAGACCATATCCGAAAATAAAGGACAGATTAGTTGTCATCCACTATGTATTTCCTTATAAATAGTCGTTCGAGTTGTAAAGAAGAGAAAGATCTTTTTTGAGTAAGAAACAAGTAAAATAGGAGAGAGAAAGTCTAAAGCAAAGATCATTTTTGATTTCTTTATCTTTTCTTGTAAGAATATTCAGATATTGATAAATAAAATTAAGAGTGTAAACCTAAAAATGAGTTGAATAATAGTGAGATCATATGAGGGGTGTAGTGTAGGATATCCTGCAATTACAATGCCCTAGCCGGTCCCACACGCCCCTTTGTTTTATTATTTTATTATTAGTTTTCCTTGAATTCCTCAAATTCCTTGATTTCATGGTATTTCTCTCAAATTAGGAAAAATTCCCTCAAATCATCAAAAATACCTAAAAAATATTAAAAAATTATAAAAACTCGTGGGACCAGGCCCAAGCCGGCCGGTCATGCCTCCACGGTCCCACACGCCCTTGTTTTTATTATTTTAATATTTTTTGCTTCCCTGAACTCATGAAAACTCCTTCATGGAAACTCCCAAAATTTATCAAATTTCTCAAGATTCATGAATTTTTCATAAAATCATTATAAAATTAGGGAAACTCGTGGGACCGGGCCCTAGCCTGCCGACCATGCCTTCCACGGTCCCACACGCCCTTTTTTATTATTTTAATATCTTTTGCTTCCTTGAACTCATGAAAACTCCTTCAATTCATCGAAACTCCAAAAATTCATCAAAATTCTCAAAATTCATGAATTTTTCATAAAATCATCAAAATATTATAAAATTAAGGAAAAGGCACCACGGGACCGTGGTCACGACCGGACGAGCATTCCTTGACCACGACGGTCCCACGCCTCCTCATTCCTTATTTTATAATTATTTTCATCATCTCATGGTGTTTTCCTCGGTTTCGTCGAAACCCTAATTTTGGCATATTTTCTCGAATGGATGCTCAATCGCACGTCAGAAAATATCAAAATTCTCAGGACTGAGACGCGGACGCCTTGGGGACACGAGCACGCTATCTTGACCGACCAAGATTGGATCTTTGGCTCACGGAAGCCGGTCCCATCAATTTTCACAGTTTTGACCTAATTTGCACAATTGCTCGTATTAGGTCCAAAACTCTTCCAAACACTTTGGATTTTCATGAAGTGATCGTCATTCGATCCCGTGACCACCCAGGGCCGGTTTCATGACTCCTTGGTCGGTCCCTCACCTCTTCATAATTAATTAGGTTTTTTCACCTAAGGCTCAGACGAGCATTTTTGAATAAATGATTAAACCAAAATTTAATCATTCTTGCACCAACAAATCGTCAATTCTTCAGGAGTTCTTCGTATTTGCTCACGTGAGCATATGGACACTACATGGTTGATCCACGGTCCCATGTAGTCGCTCCCTCCTTCGTCCCATGGTTGAAATTCTGACGAACCATGAATTGATCATCAATTGATCAAATTAGGGTTTCTGAATCCAAGGATCATCATTCCAGATTCCAACCTTAATAATTTTACGACGGCCTCATGGTCATTAATTTTATTAATTATGCTCGATTCAATGACCAGTATTCTAATTAATATTTTTGGTACGCTGCCAATAATCCATTAGATGAGCAACACATGCTCGGACGATCAAATATTCAACAATTCATCACATGAGCAGCACTTGCTCAGATGAGGAATATTTGCTCAATATTGGTTCAACAATCAATATTCAACGATCCATCGAATGAGCAATACTTGCTCACTTCATCGTAAGAACTATACCTCTGTCTCATGACATGTTCAATTCATGAGTTTCAGAACATCATGTTCAACTCAAACGATTACATGGACTCATCGTCCTATCAAACCACGAAGTCATCAATTGACTAACAAACCACGAGACGTCAATCGTGTCACTTGGGGGATATCACTTAGGGTTTTGGTCTGGCGGTCTATGACACGTGTGTTCAAACACACGATGGAATGTGAGCAAGTCGTGCAATCAGTTGAAGGAATTCACGAGGTAGTGGGTGGAAAATCGACCAAGTCTCCACACGTTGAGCATCTGGTTTCAAACACGATCTCCACTTCCCCACTCCTTGATTCCATCAACTGTCACACTTCATGGAATCATGGTGTCTGCAATTCCAGCAATATAAATAAGTCTCTGAATCATGATTGAAGCATCAACAGTATCATCAATCTCACGTCTCATCGACAACACGAGATCATCAACTCATCAACTGAGAAACTACTCTCAATTGAGAAATTTCAATCACTCAGAGCTTATCATATTGAGAATTCACACACCCATAATCTTTGATTACCATTGATTCCACACATTTCCCAGCTTCCCTCCAACAGATCAACCCATCCTCTCTTGTGACCGAATTTACTCTGGAACGGTCATTGTCTTGATTTAGGCCGGAGTACTACAGATTGATCTCTCGAATCTAAAGCACCCCCTTTGCAGCGGTGCATCTGTGTGAGGTTTAACATTTCGCTCGGCTCGAGGAGTCTCCTCCGTACGGTCGTCTCCTCAATTCCTTAAAAACCAGCAAATCGTTTTTCCCCATCTACAGATTGGCGACCACAGTGGGAGATCATTCTCTCGGTTGCAATCTCACAATATGGTTGATCTCAGATCAGGTTCAGTTATGAATCCTAACACAAATCGTGCTAGCACTAGCAACAACAATCAGAATATCCCGGAGACAATTCTGACCTCCAACACTGATGGTGGTGACACTACTCCTCCTCACGCCGAAGGTCATCCACTGTCCGGACGACACCCTGAAGAAGTCAGAGGAGATCCACCGCCTACCATTGCTGATCTTATCAAAGCGCAGGAGACTCTTGCAAAGAACCAGACTGACATGGCTGCTACACAGAAGGAGCTGTGTAATTATCTCAAAACTCTTACTGACAAGATGTCAGAGAAGACTCAAGAGAAGGGAAAGGATAAGGAGAAATACTCGGACGACGGTCCTGAAGTAATTCCAATCCATACAGTAGAAGACGACGAAGTCCACAAAACTGCTGCAGACAACTCATCAGTGAAGAGATCACCAAATTTCATCACTCGCGAGGATCTGGAGAACCTCTTAGAGAACCATGGAAAAGGAAATACATCGCATGACCATCGTAATCAAACTTCTTATCCTGCCGCTACGCAGAGGATTCCACTCCCCAAAGGTTACGTTTCTCCAACTTTCACCTTGTATGATGGAAATGGCAATGCTCGGGAACATGTCTCTCGTTTTCTCGAAGCCTTGGGAGAACATGAACATAATCATGCCGTCCATCTCAAGGAATTCTCAAAATCTCTGAAAGGCAGGGCATACACCTGGTATAACAGCATCACACCAGGGACCATCAATAATTGGGGAGAAATGGTTAACGCATTTTACAGGAAATACTTCTTCGTGTCAGAACAAGTCACCCTCTCTGACCTTGGGAGAATGTTTCAGAGGGTCAGTGAAAATCCCAATGATTATGTGAAAAGGTTCAGAGTCCAAGCCCTGGATTGTCATGACCCAAACGTCACGGAGCAACAACTGGTGGACCTGTGCATCAATGGCATGCTTCCGGTCTACAGGGCCTTGCTAGAAAACCTTCGATTCCAGACTTTCTCAGAGCTTCACGAAGCTGCGAAGAGGTCGGCAACCACTGCACCTGCTCTTTTGGAAAGAGCAAAGTCAACAAAGACTGAAGATTCAAAAGACACTCGAGGAAGCAGGCGTCTGATCAACAAGTAGTATAACCTGCAACCTTCAACAAATGCTGTCGCGGAAGGGAGTAAGCGTAAAGCAGAACCACAACACAAGCAGACTTCCTCCACCCCTTCAAAGACACACAAGAAGGAGAATTCGAAAATCCCTCCTCAGCATACGGAAGATCCAGAAGCACCTGATTTTCCCTGTTCAATGGAAGAAGTTAATGAACTACTCGATGCCTGGATTCAAGACGGCGCAATCAAATTGCCTTATGTCAAGAAGGAACCAACTGAAAAGGCCATGGAAAATCCTCGGTATTGTCGCTTTCATAGATACGTCAGCCATCCCACGAGTGATTGCAAAATTTTGAAGCGCATATTCAAAGAAAAGGTCGAATCAGGAGAGATCAACCTGGGGACTGAGGGGGTGCACAAAAACCCCCTCCCAGTCAGAACTTTTACCATCTCCGAACCTCCTGTCAAGGAAACGGTCCAATCTCTGATCGAACATGTCTGCGAGCTGTTGTATCTTTCGAAATCTCAAAGGAAAGACATGTTTGCAGCACTGAACCACATCGTGTCCAGAAAACGTCCGCTGATCCAAGAGACTATCACCGGACCTTCAGCCACTGACACAGAAATGTATGACTGGGGACTGCTCACCACAGTGCACATTAAAGGAAATGAGTTCAAGAGGGAGTTCATCGATGTTGGTACCGCCGTCAACATCATCCCTTTGAAAACTCTCATACCTGCTGGTATTACTCGACGGGAAGCCACCCACGCTCCCATAGCAATCAGGGATCACGAAGGAATCTCCAGAAACGCATACGGCTTCATCACTCTCAAAGTTACGGAAAGATCGATTTGCACTGAGGCCAAGTTTTTCATAATCCAGGAAGACCCTGGATACGACATGGTCCTTGGGAGAACTTGGATTCATGCTGAAAGGACAACGATGCCTTCAACACATCCTGTCATCGACAAGGACTCCGAGTCGGAAGACGAAGCAGAGGACGCACCACCGTTTGAGCATCTGGAAGAAGTAAAAACTATGATGGGACTTACACAGGAACTTGGAGATAATCCGCACACCTTTGTCAGAAGGTTTCGAGCTCAGGCAAGTCTTATTCCTCCTCTTGCTCCAATATTACCAATGTTCAAATACGCTACTATGGTCCAAGGACTTCTCCCCATGAATAATTTAGCAGTCATCAAAAGCTACGAGTGGGTAACTTCACCTCAGCAATATTACACTCAATGGTTGGGTTCATAACTCCTTCAAATCGGTCACTCCATCTAGAGGTTTATTGCTGAAGACTTGGCTAAGCATGATCAACACTATGCTGGATACTCTCTTCCGCGTGAGTGTCCATACGGGGGAAAATCGAGGAATTCCATAAAACAGGGAATTCCGAGTCAGCGGAAGATATTCAAGGCGCGATCGACCAAGCCTAACAAGATTCATGAAGGAGACCTCGTTCTCAAAGCAGTTCAGCGCGGTCTTCATTCTACAAGGAACTCCAATTTGGAAGGACCATTCATGGTCGCTGAATCCGTGGACGGAGGATACTACAAATTGACCAACACAGATGGCAGAACCCTACCAGTAATTCACGAAAATTGGCTCAAGGCGTTTATCTGAAATTATTGGACATTTAAGGTATTGGGCGTTTGAAGCACTCATGGCATTGGGATTTAACATTTAGGATTTTCTTTCATTTGTGTTTCAATTCCTCCAAAACATTTGCAATCATTATTTGAATTCAGCAATTTATCAAAATTCAGTTCATATTTTGTAAAATAAAATCTCTATCAAATCTACAAGAAAATCCTCAACCATCAGTCAATCCAAAACCATATAAATATCAAAAACCCAAGTATAAACCTCACATCTCTCAGAAGTTCAGAAGTTCAAGAGATCAGCAAGAAAAGGCTTTCGCTCATCAACATCCTCCAAGATTTGCAAAGCCGCCCTCTCCTTGTTCAGCTTCTCGGTCAGCTTGGAAATCTTGTCCTCCTTCTCCTTCACAACATCGTTTGGAAAGGGTATTTTATTCTCACATGAATCCTTGATAACGTTTATTTGCTTACGAAGCCATTTCACGTTGAGGCCAAGTCTTTCTGAATTCTCCAAGTTAAACTCCCAATCAAAGAGTATATCTGGAGTCACGGTATTCCTGGGTCTCGTATGCATATCACTCACGACATGCAAGATAACGCCTACTTGCATGGTTAAAGCATAAGCACGCCCAGGGTTCCTGTCAACGGTCATGTGGCCAAACTTCTTCCATATCGTCTCATACAAGCGTGCATATCCAATGGGAACGCTGAATCCACCGATCAGTTCATGATACGGGAGTGAAGTTTTAAAGGGAGGATCGAAAGCGACCCCTGCAGTTGGATATTCATACACTATTATACGGTTCTCGGTCACTGGAGTGGCTCCCACGACTAAAGCAACAGTTCCTTCAGTATTCTCCGCTGCTGTCTCGGTTTCTTCTATCACTGAGGCAACAACCATCTGGGTTTCCATAACAGCAGTAGCAACCTTCTCATGGCCTTGAAATGCAGGGATGGTTGTCTCTTCATCAATAACTCTGGAATGGTTAGATTTATCATCGTTGGCTCCAGTATCCTCAACTTCGGTATTTAGCACCTAATACGAAGATTACATGAGGTTAGAGTCACGAATCCAAAGGAGATTATGAAACACAGTATACCAGCAAGGCAACATCATCAAGGTTAATCATACTACATTCAAGGCACGAGCAAATAACATGGAAGTCATGAAAACACATTTTACGATGAGTCCGTCTGAAGAAACTGAACTCTTCCCTGTACTAGGAGACGAACTTGGATCAATCTAAAAGGAATACGAGGATGTGTCATATTCCATTCTCTTCGTATGGATGTCCTCTATGACATGTCAAAATTTCATGACAATCCGATGAACGAGCGAGTAGATGTGGCCAAAATATCAAGTGACGCGCAATCTGAAAAAGTTCTGGAAGTCTCCTGGAAGTTTACTATTTCGCCTTTTTCAGGCTCTGAACGTGCTCAAAACTTAAATCTTCTTCACTAAAGCTTGGAAATTTTCCGGGCTTGAATTTGCACATGCAGATCATCAAAATACGACTCCGTACGAAGATTCTTCAGCGTTTCTACTAAAAAGCTGGGTTTGAATTTTCTGACGACAAAATTCGACTAAGTTTTCACATATTCACATGGGTTCTCATTCCTTCATTTACAAGTCAACACTTTTATACTTCTATGAAGAATGTACAGGATATATACTTACTTGAGGAGTCTCCAAAGTGTCCAAGGGGTTGAAATTGTCCACATCAACGACAAAAGGAACATCACTTCCATCCGGCTCCGAATCTTGGGAATTACCTCCATTCCTATTCCCATAGGATGATTGAGTTCCAGAATCTCCATCTCCATGACGACATCCTCCTGTACACGTCCTTTACAATCAATATTTTCGTCTATGAAGCACCCCATTTGAATATGTGAAGAAATACTTACAGTTTCTTCGTCACTCAAATCAGCGATTGCTTGTTCAGTAGCAGAAAATTGAAGACATTCAAGACTTGATGGAGTAAAATTCTGCAACAAAATTAACAACATTAGCTTCATGATTCTAATTCTAATAGCAGTGAAAGTCACGGTGAGAAATATTGGGAACTCACCAAAGCACCAACTGGGGACTTTACGATATTAGGTAACAGCTTATAACCTTTATGCCTGCCTTCTCCGCCATGAATAACCGCCTCAGTCTCTGAGAAATATACACCGATTCGAGGTCGTATATTACGACCGTCCTATGGTGAAATCCAGTAATATAATCAGAATACAGTTCTTATAATTTCGTGAAGATTATATGAAGAAACATACCTGAGAGCATCCTGGAGACGACTTTCGTTTATCACCAGAAAGATACTTCAATCTTGGTTGACTGGAAATCATCTCAGCCAAAGGAAGATCCTTGAATGGAGGTTTGGGAAATCTTACAAAGCCACGCAAACGCCCAAGTTGCTGGTCCCAGAATTCTACATAACCTGGGGTTACATAGGCGAATCTATCAGAACCAGGAAACCAGTAGCTTCTCCCTTCCACGGGAGTATGATCCAAATGAATCCTGAGTTGCTCAATTGATGGCTTCCTTCTCCGTATGGTTGGAACACACTGATCCATACCCATTTTTTAGCTGATCTATCAATATTATACTCCTCCACTGAAAGCTCTCCAAACGTGATTGATAGCAAATGACCAGGAGTGCAACTCAACATGAAATATCTTTCGCCATCACTCAGATGCGCACCAGACGTCAAACTCGTGCCTTCTCCAGTATTGAAAGTCATCGGCTGAGAAACATAATCAGGGACTGACACCCACGGGCGAAAATTGAACTCAGATTCTTCATCTAACACATCAATAAAACGTATTTTAGAACGAGGCTGCTTGGTGGACCAACGCATGATCCTAGCATTATCTTTCTCAGGGAAAGTATGGCGCGCATCAGTATTCGGTCCTTGCAGAACATTACGTGGAGTAGGTGCATAATTATTAAAATGCTCCCACATCAAAGCTTGAAGAAACATCGTGTTGGCATAACACTCAATCTTCATAGAGCCGTTCGACACACTGGAGTCTATAATCAAGGAGTCCAGGTTGTAATACAAGGATCCTAAGAATAAACTACCTATCGTAAGTTGATCACCTTGAGCCATCTTAATAGCAAAAGGAATCACAAAAGGCTTAAACAAGTTTCCACTGTCTTCAAAAACGTCTCTGGACAACCATAAACATAAGAAAGCAGCAATGGGTAACATACCGTCGATGGGTTTATCAGAAATCTAGTCTTTGGGACACCAGTGTGTCAACCAGGAAGCATAGCATCCTTTACTGCTAGCCTTATTCGCTTTCTCCATTGCAGCTGTCAAGACATAAGAAACGGCGGTCTCCTCATCTGAAAGTTCCCCAGGAAGATTGCCCGTGATCGGGAGATGCATCAGAGCCGCCACGTCTTCCAAGGTAATGGTAAACTCTCCCCATCTACATATGAAAGTGTGAGTGGAAATGCACCAGCGAGCAAACAGAGCCATAATACCACTTGCGTCATGATAAATGAAAAACTCTCCAGAAGCTTGCTGCGCCTGGTCGAGCATAGTCCTCACATGAGGAAAACCCAACATATGCCTTGCCCAGCCGGAAAATTTCTCCAAAGGTCGTCGAGAAAGCTTAAATTCTATGATTGATGAGGCGAAGACCCCTCGTTCAAGACAAAATCGAATCACTGTCTTAGGAGTCACCAATTTCTTCTGAGTAACAGTTCTGGGATTTATCAAAAGACGATACACTGGGGATTTCAAATGTTGCTCAGCTCCTGGGATATCTTTTTCAAAGAATGCATCATCTATGTTCGGGACATTCTTAATCCCAGGGATTTCGTCTTTGTCTCCTCCAACGGAAGTTTCATCCATGCATGTATCATCTCTGGAGATACCATCATCAACACACATCTCTTCCCTCGAGGCGTCGTCAGCTTGGGAATTGGACATCTTTGCTAAGTAGCTGAAAAGGGTCACACTACATTCTACTTCAGTATGCCGTCCAGATATAAATCAAGGAAATACAAGCAAAAATGGTAACTCTTAACTTTTATACTTCCACTAACAATAGTGATAGTAATGCTAGAGTTAGCACCCCAAAATCGTTCGTCTCTTCGAAAACTGCAAAAACGAACGAAACTTTATTTAATTTCTGAAACTGATTTTTCATGAAATCACGGACACAATTTCCATAATGTGAACATTCACACAACTTACCTATGAAGTTTACAACAATAATATATTTCATCATAAATATATTGTCTATCTTCGAAGGTTCCTCAAAACCCACGTTTCTGATTTTTCGAAAAAACAACAATTAATGCAACATTGCTTACATAAATTCTCAAGAATTTTATCTAATGAAAAAAAATTCATGCAAATAAAATATACCATCATATTTTACACAATATAGGTCACGGATGCATATATATATATATAAAAAACTATTTTTCCTTCGTGTCATCGTTATTTGTCTTTAAAACGAAGGATTATTCCGATTTCATGAAAATTTACTTCTTTTATGATAAAACCTTGGTACACATGAAAGATCATAAACTAAGTTTTATCACTGGACCTAGGTTCATATACTAAAAAAAAATCTCTCCTAAATCAGGGATTATAGTTAGTTTACAAAACTAACGATCGAACGAACATACGTTTACAAAAAACTAGGGTTTTTCATAAAACTCACACCAATTGTATACACATGTATATGATCTCAACATGATCACTTCATGAAATTCATGTAAACAACAGCAAAAAAAAAAAATCGCTCACCTGGTCGGCGCCGGCCGGAAACTGGCCGGACGTGGCGGCGACGGTCGGCGGCGATCGGAGCTCCGGCAAAAACTTCCTACTGTTGGCGTGGTGAAGATGAAGAGTTGATCAAGGTGCTGGTCGTGTGAGGGAGGAATAAAAAAAAAAGGGATTAATCCCTTTTATTTCAATTTTATTTCCAAAACCTAATTTTCTAAGGATTTCCTTATTGGGCCTGACCCGCGAATCCTAACCGACCACGGACTCGTCGTCCAAACCAGCGGTTCAATACCAATTTATGTTTATCAAAAGACGCTTCAATCATGACATTGAATCCTTCATCAAGTCATGGTTTTCTCATGCTCTTTAAATCCGGTAACGTCTCAACTTACGACTAAGTTCAATTACTGGTATTATTATTTATGGCCGGAAAATCACCATTTAATGCTGAATGAGGAACACAGCTTTCCTCAGTAAGCAGGGGACTTAATGTAGATGGTGGATTTTCGACAAAGGCTAAATTCGTAAACTCATAATTATACGAAGCTCTGATTCAGCAATCAGACGTGAGTATCGAGACACGGGTCTCTCATCGAATTCTCAACGGAGAGTACTTTCTCTCAGAGTACATGTAGATATGTAATCTCACGACTGGCCAACGACATATCTCATGAACAATGAATACTTTCAGTGATTATTTCTATATAGCATCACGAGATGGACGGCTCCTAGACAGCTTGCTCTGCTAGTATAGAGCGATAACGTCTTCAAGAACAAACAACAAGTTTACCCTGACTATATAAAGGATATGACTTACCGGCAAGCTCGTATCAGGATAATTAGTGCTCCTAGACAGCTTGCTCTGCTAGTATATATCCACAAAGTTAATTATTCCTAATTACAATCGCTCATATTCCATGGTCGAATCCACGACTGGTCCCATGGAATGACAATAACAATTGTTCTGATTCTATGATCGAATCCATAGCTTGATCTCATAGAATAGCAATAACTATATTATCTTATTACTCCGATTTCATGATCGAATCCACAAATGGTCTCATAAATGGTAATAGATAAACCTTAATTACTCCGATTCTATGGTCGAATCTCCGATCCCATGGAATGGTAATGCTCACTCTATTATTCTGAATTCGTAGTCGAATCCTCAGCTGATCCTATGAATTAATAATAAACATTTTATTACTTAGTTTTGTAAATTATTCTCCACTGAATTCCACAATTAGTAATAAATAATCAATAATCGGGCGTTTGAGCTACCTCTAAGTAAGCCCCGATTCAAATGGTGAAGGTGTATTCAACAATGATGCACTAACAATCACCGCACGAACGAGTATTTCAAAAATACAACGAAACGATGAATCTATGCAAAATAGAGAAGAAAATAATAAATAATTAAAAATATTGACCAGGGTGCTGGGAGCATGGACACACGACCGACCGACCGTGTCGTGGTCAAACCCATGCCAGTTTTATATTTTTAATGCACTTTTATTATTTTCCATGATTTGATGAAAATTCTCTCATTTTATCAAATCTCCTTCGTCTCGAGGAAACTCCTCGGTTTCATGGTACTTCCATAAATCCATAAAAAATAATATAAAATTAAGGAAAGGAGTGTGGGACGTGACCATTGGCCAGCCGTCCATGCCTTGGTCCCAACCGGCCCCACACCCACGGTTCTTTATTATTATAATTATTATTTCTCTAATTTCATGAAAAAACTCCTTGATTTCATGGTATTTTTGCACAAATCATCAAATAATAATAAAATAAAATAAATTATGAAAACTTGTGGGACCGGGCCTTGGCCGGACGGCCATGCCCTAGCCGGTCCCATACGCCCCTTTGTTTTATTATTAGTTTTCCTTGAATTCATCAAATTCCTTGATTTCATGGTATTTCTCTCAAATTAGGAAAAATTCCCTCAAATCATCAAAAATACCTAAACAATATTAAAAAATTATGAAAACTCGTGGGACCGGGCCCAAGCTGGCCGGTCCCATCCTCAAAAATTATGAAAACTAGTGATGTCCATAACGAAGTTCAGTTATTAGAAACCCATCCTCTGGTTGATGTGGTTTGCCCAGGATATGATACCCAGATTGACTTTGTTTTCCCACCAAATAGTTTTCTTCCAATTGTGGAACGTATAGATTTCAAATGTGTCACTTATTAAGTTCTGAGACTAATCCTAAGTACTTTAGGAAATTAGAATCGACACATTTGATTCAGAATGACCACTACTCTGATTGTGGTCAACTATGTAAGTCATACCTAATTGACTTAGAGGATCCTAAATTATTTAGGTTATTTTGTGATTCCAGGTTCTTATCTGAGTTTTCCCAGACTCTAGGACCTAATAATTTGGATCCTACCTATGAGGAAATGCATCCGAGAAAAATAGTCTATTTAGACCCCTTCATAGAACCTGAACCTGAACCGCAATTAGCGATAGTTATCCAGAAACTAGGTAAGGGCATGCTAGTCTTGTACATTTTCTTGGTTCACTGCAGTTTCCTTTTGTCAGCTCTTTTTGGTTTTAAAGACCCACAGTTATTCCGGCTACTGTTATACGGTTCGAGTTGACTAATCCTTGCTTAGTCTGGCTGAAGACTTTAAACTTAGCACTTCTTGGGAGGTAACCCAATATTCATGCGACACGGTAATATCTTTCCTTATCTCTTTTGCTTCAAATGGTAACAGTTTCTCCTTGTTCATGCTTTTAATTTCATCTTTAGAACATTGAGGACAATGTTAGATTTAAGTTTGGGGGTTTGGGAGAAACTTTTTAGTTGCAATAAATAAACTCCAGAGCTTAGAAATTTATGCCTATTTAGGATTGCACTAACCAATCTAAGTGGATGGAAGCATTTTGGTTGTAGGAGTTGAGGAACCAATCTGATTAGATGGAAACATCTAGAAGAGTCTATTCATAAAAGCACAGAGATAAGGTGTTAGAAATAACATGATAGTTTCACCATATCTCGTTGAGTCCTTTTCACTTCTATTTTTATTTTATTTTGTTTTTAAACTATGTTACTCTAAGTGATTAGGTGGGGCTCACGATTCAAGTTCTTACCAATGCTAGGGTGAATTAGAGTGATTGAGATACCAAGAAAAAAAAAAAGTTGAAGAAAAAAGTTGAAAAAAAGTTGGAAAAAAAGAAGAAAAAAAAGTTGAAAAAAAAGTTGAAAAAAGAAGAAAAAAAAAAGAAGAAAGAAATTGAGACCAGACCATTTGACCAAAAGGAATAAATTCAATAAATTCGACCACTGGTACCCTTGTATATGCCAGTTGTGTTGACCTAGAGTTAGGTTATCGACCACTGGTACCCTTGTATATGCCAGTGTGTTGATATTAGTGAGACTAGTATCTCAATCCATTAGGATAGGTTCATTTTGGCGGCCTTCAGACAGATATGGGAAACGTCGTTCACTTAGTAAACATCAAAACCATATATGTTTTTCTATATCCATCTTCTTGATCTATCCATGTGATTAGTTTTGACTCCGAATATGATGTCCATAGTGCAACTATCTGAGTAGAGCTCTGTCACTTTATATGAATTTTAGTATGCTTGAGTGCAAACTCGTGTACAGCAATTGGAATTTCGCATCAGGGTACTTCTTCCTGTAGTCAATAAGTATGCCAACCAAGGAGATTCTTTAGTGCCTTCCAAGGTTCTGCGTAGATAGCTAAGGTCTGGAGTACAGGTTTTGTGGGTATATCTCTTGTAAGCCCTCCCGAGACTATAACTCGGCCACTAGGGCCACCTAGGGGTTTAAAGGATTATTGCATACGCTAAACGCAATCGACGATGCCTGCGACAGTGAGTTAGGATTTTATTTTGTAGTTTTGATTTGCTCGGGACTAGCAAATAATAAGTTTGGGGGTATTTGATAGACGCATTTATGTGTCTAATATATCTCAATTGTATATAGTGTTAGTGCTCCATTCTATACTTATTTGGTTATTTTATTTATTTGTAGGTGTTTTTAGAAGAATAAGGTTTTGCGGCGAAATTGGCTGAAAATGCGGCGTTTGGACCTCCGTTGATAGAGTACCGGAAGCACCTCAGAAATACCCCGGAGGAACCCCGAAAAAGTGCGGAAAATATCCCAGAAAACTCACTATACGGACCCTCGATTTTGGATAAGGGGTAACCTAATTACTAAGGGGTGACCCATTTCCAGGCATCTGCTAAAGGGACACCGGAGCTGGATAGGGGGCATCTCTTCTTCACATTTCAAATGAAGTTTTGGCGGGAAAGTGAGTTTGTTAACTGGCAGTTTTTGATCGGAATTTTTGAAGGAGCTATAGTGCGATTAAAGGGCTGGAAATGTTTGGGCTTACTCTATGGACTTATAGGAAGCTAACAGGGGTGATTGTAAGGGCCAGAAGTGGCTGGATAAGCCGTGAGAACCGATTGGAGATAAAACAGGGAAGAAGAAAAACTCGGACTTTGTTGGGTTTTGTTTGAGTCAAATTTGGATTTCCAGCGTGACTAAGTTGTGGATATACATTCTTATAGATTCTTCTATATCTAACTAAGAGTTTGGGATAAGTTGGAGACCTAAAGAAGACGCGTAAAGAGGGTTCCGTGAAAAACAAGGAAACCGAGTTATACTCGGATTTTAATCGCCATGTGTGTGTATAAATATCATGGGATGGGTTCACAAAAGTTTATCAAGAGTTTGGGGAAGGTTTGGGACGCAGAGGAGCGAAGAAGAAGGATTAGCAGCAATTCCCACCTGTTGCTGCTGCTGCCATTAGAGGACCTTGAAGAACACGAAGAAAAGACTGCACAGAGCAGTCTTATTTTCCGCAGCATTAACAGCGGCAGCGGAGTGTCGTTCCTTTACTGCAGTTCCCTGGTATCGTTCTTATCTGGACGCTTATAGAGGGTCGTAGTTTCACTGTTTTATATTTTTCACTCTTTTAATCATATTTTGAGCATCAAGTATGTATTTTGAGAACATGATTATTATGAGTAGCTAAACCCCAATACTGGGATGATGGAGGAAGCTGTTTTTCAGCCATGTGGTTATTTAAATAATTCTTAATTCACTTTTTGCACCGATTTTAATTGATTTATGATTTCAATTAATTACTTGTGATTTTGTTTGATGGAACATGCTTAGTCCTAGGGATTCTTGATGTGCCATGCTTATAAGATACAAGTAATATTTTATGGAATCTAATTTGGCAAAGATAGAGTTAATATTTGTTTTATTTTGAGCTATAATCGCCTAGGATTATTTTTTGAGCCACTTGAATATGAAACACATTGGAATCCTGAGTCCTGGTTCCTCTTGATCTTGTGACATATTTTCTGTATATATCTTTATTTTTAAATTTTTACAAGTCCGAGCAACGAACTCTTATTTATCACTTTTGAAAAACTACAACAACGATCAAATATTCAACAATTCATCACATGAGCAGCACTTGCTCAGATGAGGAATATTTGCTCAATATTGGTTCAACAATCAATATTCAACGATCCATCGAATGAGCAATACTTGGTCACTTCATCATAAGAACTATACCTCTATCTCATGACATATTCAATTCATGAGTTTCAGAACATCATGTTCAACTCAAACGACTACATGGACTCATCGTCCCATCAAACCACAAAGTCATCAATTGACTAACATACCACGAGACGTCAATCGTGTCACTTGGGGGATATCACTTAGGGTTTTGGTCTGGCGGTCTACGGCACGTGTGTTCAAACACACGATGGAATGTGAGCAAGTCGTGCAATCAGTTGAAGGAATTCACGAGGTAGTGGGTGGAAAATTGACCAAGTCTCCACACGTTGAGCAACTGGTTTCAAACACGATCTCCACTTCCCCACTCCTTGATTCCTTCAACTGTCACACTTCATGGAATCATGGTGTCTACAATTCCAGCAATATAAATAAGTCTCTGAATCATGATTGAAGCATCAACAGTATCATCAATCTCACGTCTCATCGACAACACGAGATCATCAACTCATCAATTGAGCAACTACTCTCAATTGAGCAATTTCAATCACTCAGAGCTTATCATATTCATAATTCACACACCCACAATCTTTGATTACCATTGATTCCACACATTTCCCAGCTTCCCTCCTATAGATCAACCCATCCTCTCTTGTGACCGAATTTACTCTGGAACGGTCATTGTCTTGATTTAGGCCGGAGTACTACAGATTGATCTCTCAAATCTAAAGCACCCCCTTTGCAGCGGTGCATCTGTGTGAGATTTAACATTTCGCTCGGTTCGAGGAGTCTCCTCCGTACGGTCGTCTCCTCAATTCCTTAAAAACCAGCAAATCGTTTTTCCCCATCTACAACTTGCAGATTTGTGGTACGCATATTCTTATGCACACTATGTAAAAATATGTTCAACTCGTGAACCGGATCAGTACGCATACTCATATGCAAACCATTTAGGAACTGTGGTCACGTAACTAGGTTAGTATCCAAACCGGTACACGTACCAAAATAGTTATATGTTCCCGAACTCTGTTGTGTATCCAAACCGGTACACGTACCAAAATAGTTCTGTTAGAGCATTGCTCGGTCGAAATCGCATGTGATGCTATCTCAAGCATGTTTGTCAATATTAGTGATCAAAACTATAAGTCTTTATTTCTAGACTACATAGCTAAAGGTCTCGGACTAGGATAGAAAGTGTAGTTGAGCTCAAGAACTCCATGGCAATCATCATACAAGATGAAGGACTACTCAAGGAACTGGTGGATTTTCATCGACTAAAAGGTATGTGGAGACTTGAACTTATCTGTCACTCAAAAGTCTATCTATTTTATCTCCTACTCTTGAGACAAAAGTCATTTTGATATATAGACTTTTACTATGCACATTTTCTATTTTGATCCGAGTTTATCTCGCCTATATATTTCTCGAAATATGTGTTGGTAAGCTTTCGCTTTAGCCGAATTCATCTTTACCTAGTGACGAAAGTCATGTTATGTTTCAATCACTTTGAAAATTGCTCTGACGAAAAATGGTTTGTGAATAACGGCTATATCCGTCCTCTGAGAATGTTTCAATGATTGAAATGAGAGTTTAGATTACATAACCATTGGTAAGA
Organism: Papaver somniferum; assembly: GCF_003573695.1. NCBI lineage: Eukaryota > Viridiplantae > Streptophyta > Magnoliopsida > Ranunculales > Papaveraceae > Papaver > Papaver somniferum. The sequence goes on from NC_039358.1 coordinate 181,875,309, forward strand.
TATAAGCATTATTGTGGAAACACATATATGTATAAGTCCTTATTCCTTGAACCAAAGTTTGCGAACTTTGTTGATCGATAGAAATGGAAGTCCGCGAACTCAGTCCGCGAACTGGCGGAAGTTCTCGACCCGAGAATTTCTGCTGGAGTTTGTGAACTCCTTCCATGAGCTTAAGTCCGCGAACCCAGTCCGCGAACTTGAGCAGGTTATATCTAAAACCGGTTGTTCTTGAACTCATGTTTATTAAACAAAGGAATGCTTTTGCAAACCGTGGCTATAAAGTTCATGAACTGATTCAAGTGAATCAAACCGATTTTGATTCGATTGTGTCTTGTGTAGTTACATAAGATCTAAGCAATTGAACAACTCTCTAACTAGTTCATTTGAGTTATTTGAACTAGTTATGGTGAAGAAGTATAAGGTTGATATGAAAGTAATCATATGGCTAACCATTTGGTTAACTATTGTTGAACCAACAAATGTTAATGTTTGGGAACGGTTTGTAAACCCAAAATTGGACATTTTATTTGTGTGTAACAAGCTAAGTTTTCGATCCAACGGTTGAGAAATATTAGCTTGAATCTAATCATATTTTCATCTAAAGGTGAATATTGAACGCTTTGTTACTAAGCTAACATTGATTGCAAACCCTGATTTGAAAGTGTACATAAGGGAGAACTCTAGCAACTGGGAAACCTAATCCCCATACATTCTTTGTGATACTAGTTATGCTAATCTAGAGTCGATTCTCCTTTAACCTTTAGTTTCTTCTTCTAAACCAGGTTAACGACTTAAATACTTCATTGGGATTGTGAAGCCAGACCGATACTACTTTTCTTGTAGTTGTGTGATCTGATCTTGCATCTTCTATCGTTACGAGTACGATTATAATAATTGGCTCGAGATTTTATATCTCCGATAGGCAAGATAGAAAAGTAACCACAAACAAAATTCGTCTCATCGTTTGTGATTCCACAATATCTTTTTTCGCTGCGTCGATTAAGATTATTGTGAGCTGAATAATACTAGGCTGTTCTTCGGGAATATAAGACCGACTTATTGATTGGTTCATGTTCACCTTGATTTATCAAAATACGGAACAAAACTCGTAGGTATATTCGTGGGAGACGGATTTATCTGTTATCGTATACTTTTCTGTGTGACACAGATTTGTTTATTAAAGTCTTCAACTTTGGGTCCTAGCAACTCTTAGTTGTGGGTGAGATCAGCTAAGGGAATCAAGTGTGCAATATCCTACTGGGATCAGAGGCGTAGGTGTAGGATCAGAATCTCGCAACAATTATGTCTCAGCGAAATTATTAATGGTACAGCACAGTAGCGTCGCAGAACAGTTTCAGAAACGACGTCAGCAAAGATCATGAGAAAGATGTGATAGTCCTGCGAAAATTAGAGAGCTTGCGAAATTAACATTTTTAAGGTTGCGAGAATGTCGCAAACCATGTCCGAAAATAAAGGACAGCTTAGCTGTCATCCACTATGTATTTCCTTATAAATAGTCATTCCAGTTGTAAAGGAAAGGGAGATCTTTTTTGAGTAAGAAACAAGCAAATAGGAGAGAGAAAGTTCAGAGCAGAGATCATTCTTGATTTCTTTATTTTCCTTGTAAGAACATTCAGAAATTAATCAATAAAATTAAGAGTGTAAACCTAAAATTGAGCTGATCAACAATGAAATCATATGAGGGGTGTAGTGTAGGTTTTCCTACAACTACATAATGGCGCTAGAAACAGGGACGAGTTGAAGATTATTCTAGAAAAAGCTAAAGATTGATATTGAGATTTGTGAAAATTTAAAGTGATTGATTAAGAATTTTTCATAATTTCTGGCAATACTGTTAGCATTGATGAAATGGCTAGAAGAAGAAATACATCCGAACAACCGACTACTATTAGAAGAAGCCAAAGAATTGCTGGAAGAGAAAGAAGTGAAATGGGAGAATCTACTAGAATGAGAAATAATAGAGAAAATATAATTCAATGGCAAATTCAACAAACACTAGTTCAAGAGAGAAATACAGATTATGACAGAGTGAGCGTATACACTTGGCGATCAAATTCAGCAGAAGAAATAGAAGAAAAGCAACAAAATAGAAATTATAGACAGGAAGAGAGAAATCAAGAAGAAGATGAAGGAATAATTCATGGAGGTGGGGAAATTGGAGTGTTAGAAACATTGAGACGAAGAATACATGAAGAAAGAAGAGCTGAAGCAGAAGAACGTGCGAATTTAACAAGGCAAAATCACGAATTAAGGATGGAGAATATAAGATTGCTGAATAGAAGATCGAGAAGTATTACAAAATCATATTCAAGATCGACTAGAAGAGAAATGAGGCGAAATTCACCCACAATCAATGCTGGAAACAATATTCAAGAAGAAATGTCAAATCCTAATGAAGAATATCGCGAAAATAGAGAAAGAACTGATGATTGTTACGTTCCACAAAATGAAACTTTTGATGATGGGCAAATTGGAGGAAATCAAGAGAAAGGAAGAAGAATTTTACATGTGAGAGAAACTCAAAGAAATCAACAGACAATTGAAGAATAAATTGAAAGACATAATGTTGAACAAGCACGTTTAATCTGTGAACGTGAAAGATTGAGAGCGGAAATGGAAGAACAAGAGTTTCAGGAGACAATTCGCCAGAACAATCATGACAATCGGGAAAGAAAGCGCATACAAAACCGGAATAACGATAATCTCAATGAAGAGTATGATAGAGTAAAGAGAATGGTTGAAAGACAGCGAATTGAATTGATAAAAAATGAACAAAATTATGGAGGGGAAAATGAACGACATCATCATTTGCGAATTCAAGATAGGGATGAGGAAGAGAATCACAGAAGAAGACGAGATGAGGATAATGAAGAAGAGATACAAAATTTCGCAAGAGAAGATAGACGTGAACACAGAAGAAGAGAAGCAAAATTAAAGACACCAATGGGTCAGGATTCAGGCATAAATAAACAAATTTTGAAAGAATTGGAAGAAATGAGAGGAATGCTAAATAACATAGGGGAAGTAGGTAGAAGACAATTGGATGAAGCAATAGAAGAAGCTGCGAAAACTCCATTTACAAGGGAAGTACAATTAGGAGGAATACCACCAAAATGCAATTTGCCTGCATTAACCAGCATTTTCGATGGAACAACTTGTGCAATTCAGCACATTAAGGCTTATGTGAGGTGCATGTTACAATGGGAAAATCATGATGCGGTATTGTGCAAATATTTCGCATCCATCTTAACAGGAGAAGCGTTAAAATGGTTTGAAGGTTTACCAAAGAATACAATAACCTCCTTCAATCATTTGCAGACCACATTCTTGGGAGCATATATAAGTAATAATTCCTCACGACCTGGTATAGAAGATGTGTTTGGATTGAAGCAAAGGATTGGCTAAAGTTTGAAACACTTGACTAAAAGATGGAGAACTATGTGTAGCGAAATGGCTGGCCGTATAGATGAGAGATATCTCATATTATCATTTATCAATGCTATGTTTGCAACAAACCTGTTGTATGTCCAAATTTTCAGAGTCAAGAATACGATTACAATGACTGAATTGCGATAACTTCAAGAAGAATACATTGCTCTAGAGGAACGACAAAATGAAATGGAATCATATCCAGTTGCGAACACCAACTCACAAACAGCGAATGCAAGCTTATTACCCAAGCTAATAAACACAGTGGCGAATACTTCGCAAGTACAACAAGAGAAGGTGACAAGTAACAATCAGCAGAAATTGGTAGCTATGGGGAGCCGAGATCAAGAAGAGTATGAAAGAGAAATAAATTTCTATAGTCGTGGAGGAAATAACAAGATTCAAAGACTCGATCAACCGCAAGAAACTTATGGAGGTCAAAGACAAAACTTTAATAGAGGACAAGGAGGTCACAAGGTAGTATGGGAAGAAATCAAGATGCCACCTCTAAATGAAAGTGTGGAGAAGATATGGGAAGCTATAATCTTGATGAATAATATACCAACACCATGGAATATGGGAACGGAACCACCCCCAAATCACATGAGTCATGAATTTTGTTCTTATCATCATTTTCATGGACATACCACAAACGATTGCAGAAATGTAAAGAGAATTATTTTGAGAATGATAGATCAAGGAAAACTAAACGAATTTCTGGTAGGGCATCCGCAATCTCAACCATTACTACCACCGCCAGACCATCACAAAGTGAATACGATGAAAAAGAAAGAAACATTCTTCATAGAAGTTGGTGCAAAAGCAAAAAATATATTCTGTCACTCTATCGTACATTCATATAAGACAAATGAAGATTTTCATGATAATGTTTTGAGTAGGGTGTTCGCAAGAGATAATGATGGAAGAGAAATTATGAATATTGCAAAAATTTTGCCACTAGAAGAATGGCAGAAGCAGATCATTTCTTTTACCACAGAAGAAATTCCCGAAGGAGAAGAGGTGCATGACAATCCATTGGTAATAAAATTAGAAATTAATCCAAAACCCAAAGAAGATGAGGAAGATGAAGCTGAAGATTCATGGGCAATTAATAGAATTCTAGTTGATACTGGAAGCTCTGTGAACATCTTATTTTATCATACTTATAAAACCACGGGTGGAAGAGATGATGATCTTATACCATCAACATATAAGATTTATGGTTTTAATGGTACTGCTAACAAGCCTAAAGGGGAGGTTACTATGCAAATTCCATTGAAGGGAATATCTTCTAAAATCTTATTATATGTCGTTGATGTAGAATCACCCTACAATGCATTAATTGGTCGACCTTGGCTACATGGGATTCTAGGTGTAGCTTCAACTTTCCACCAATGCATCAAATTCCCTCACCCCCAATGGTGTAGGAATCATAAAGGGAGATTGGGTCGAAGGAAAAAGATGTTACGAAACTGAGATAGAATCTTGCGAAGGAAGAGCAAACAAGAAGGAAAACTGGCGACACAAAATCAAAGACGTACAAAGAAGTGAGAGGTTGATGGTGGATACAATCGAAAAGAAAGGAGAAGAGATGTTGCGAAATTAATGATAGATCAGAATAAAAAGGATGAACATACCACTACCAAGGAAGCAGTAGCAGAAAATAATAAAGAAGCAAAGGATGGCAAAGATAATAAAAACAAGAAATGTATGAATGATTAAGTTGTTGCGATAATCTCGCAATAAGTAAAATTCTCAAAAATAAATTTGATTAAACAACAAAATTGAGATTGCGAAATTCAGATACAATATAATGATTTGCAAGACTCTCGCAAAGATAATGAATTTTACAGAAAATTATAAGAGAAGAATGACAAAAGAGAAAGAGGCGAACCTTTATGGCGTACACCCTAGTTCGCGAATACAATTTCGCAAGAGGCAAATGTAAGACCTAAAGTACGTCATATAAGGGGGTACCTATTGCATGATTCAGGGAAAGGCTACACCGCCACCGGAACCTGAGTCATGGAGATTTGGGGTCAATAAAACCCATCCGGGAGAGGCACCTTGGATTCCCAACTTAAGCACATGACTTAGGTTGGGAGACTAAGGTAATAAGGACTCTCCCAAGGAGTGCAGATCTGATCAAGGCGCCGAGGTACACGGTTGCGTCAAGAGTGTCGGGGGCGTTTGAAGCGTCCTTGCCATTCCTGACAAGTCTTGGCTTATACTGCACTCGGCCTGAAGAAAACCCCACGTAGGGTGCAGTCTCGTAACCATAAACCCTATAGGTAAAAGGGATAAGAGGCTGCGAAAACAATTGGTTGTTGTTAATACTGTATGGGAGGAGATAACCTTGTATGGTAGAAGTATGCCTCCTTGAAGGGGCAACCAGGGGGAGATAAGGGCGGCACCCTCCATTAGGGAGCTGATAAGTGTCTTAAGACGCAAATGTCATAAGGATTTTTATTCGCAAGGATATTAAGGCTTGTCATATTTGTGCAACAATCCTGAAGAGGCAATAATACAAAAGAAAAAGATAAGACGAGATCAATGGGTTTTCGCATGAAAGTGCGAAGACGTCCTGCGATTTCGTCGCAAGACGGCAATGTCATGGGACTTTATTTTCGCAAGAATATTTAGGCCTGTCATATTGTCGCAACATTCCTGAAGAGGCTATAATACAAAAGAAAAAAGGCAAGATCAATGTGTTTTTGCATGAAAGTGCAAGCACGTCCTGCGATTTTGTCGCAATGACAAGAGGTGGCATAATAAGACCTTTAATTAGGAAGGTAAAATAAGACCACACAGGAATGAGATTTTGAAAAGAAACAAAATTCACTTCGCAAAAGGTTGCGAAATTATACAATAAGAAATTTTTTATGAAACCTCTCATTTGGATTCAAATAACAGAGGCAAGTATGGGAATGTATGAAATTAGAAAATGTTATTTGTCTCCATATGAGAGATTTACTCAAAAATTCAAGAATTAATGATTATATTGATTAACTGTATTGCAAATAAGAATTGTGTTAATTTACGCAGGTCAAAATGAAAGAAATACAAATAAACAGAAAGAAGAAATAAATGTACAAGTATTACAAAGAATCAAAGAAAGAAGTAAAGACTATTTCTTGGTTAATCCTTCATTATCTTCATCAGACTTGTTTCCCTCTTCATCTGCGTCAGAATCCTCATCACCATCAGAACTTCCACCACTATCAGATTCTTCATTATCAGCTTCGCTATCAGAGATAATCAAACTGGGAGTATTCTGTGGGATTTCTTCTAAAAGACAAGGGTAATCAGAATGTGGGATATTATAATCATCACAAACCATTTGGATGGTTTGGTTGCGAAAATGCATAGCGTCATTCTTAAAATTCTCAACGGTGATTTTGATTTGATTCTTCAATCTAGAATACCTGTCGTTGCGAGAAGAAAGATTCTTTGCGAGTTCCTCCTTTTCAGCTTCAAGTTCTTCAATCTTTTCACGATATCTATTTTCAGAATCTGCGAACATAAGACAACAAATTATTAACTTGATGAAAATTCATAAGAAGCAAAAGATTAGTAAAGAAGAGCAATTAACAACCTTCTCTGTCAGAAATCATGTCTCTAATCAAGGCTGTATGTTCAACTTGGGGACTAACATTTACGCCTAAGTTTTTTCTAGCATCATCTAAAATTTTCGCAGCCTAGAAAAATTCATCTTCACTAGTTATGAGAAGACGAGAACGAATTTGATTTTCCCTTTCGCAGAGTTCAATATTCTTGCGGTTAGCTTCATCTCGCTCAAGTTGAACTTCAAGGAGGGCCTCTTGGAATTTCGCCAAAGCCTTGGCACCTTGGTCAGAGATACGATACTTATCATCTATGAGACCGATAATCTTAGTTCTTAACTCATTGGTTTTCTCTTTGGAATCAATAAGGAGACGCTTAAATCTGTTGGCTAAGCATAAACTGGATCTATGATCAATTTCTAAGAGGCGAAATTTCGATCTAAGATCATTTAGAGAAAGAGATGAAATTCTATCATTTGAGAAGCTATTTAAGGAATTGTTAAGACGTTCAAGAAGGGTATCATTATCCAAGGCATTAGGAAATGAACGAAGAAGGGTAGCTTCATCAGAAAGACCATAAATGTCTGCAAAAAGGATCATTTAAATAAGATAAAACAACAAGATAAATGAATAGAGAGAAAAGATAAAAGTAATATACCGTAAAGATGATTATTAGCTTGTCTAAGACTAGAAATCTTGTTCTTATAAGAGGAATAATCAACTATTTGTCTATTCTTCTCGCGAAGACCTTTAACTTCTACTTCCAATTCTTCATTCCTTTTGCAAAATTGAAGATTCTTCTTTTCAAGATTTTCGTGTCTTCTCTCTAGATCTGAGGCAACCGGAAAAGAAGCTTTTCCAGCCTACGAAAAGAAATAAAAAATATTAATATAGATAGAGATTTTGCATTATAACAATGAAGAAGTAAAAAGATAAAAGTATACCAGACTATTGAGAGAATGCAAGAAGTCGGGAGTCACTGATATAGAAACTCCATAAAGAGAGCTATCACCATCTAGTAAAGGGACATCGCAAAGGGTAGCGAGAGCTTTGCAAGTGTTTGCAAATTGGCTATCTGCCATTCCTTGTAGAGAATCAGAGAAGAGGCCAGAAAGCTTAGACATAGAAGATTCAGGTGGAGAATCTTCGGTTGCGGCAAGATCATCGTTATCTTAATCACCCTTGTCACTTTCGGAATTTTCATTAGGAAGAAAATTTGAAGGAGAAGAAGGACGAACTTTTCTTTTCTTTGGAGGAGGACCAGTTGATTTTTCCCTGTGAAGAGTACCTTTACCTTTATCACTAATCTTCGCAGCATCAACAGATTCTTCTACTTCAGCAATAATCTTCACACATAGATAGAAATAAGAAATGGAAGCATGGAAGTAATAGTACTATTTAAAGTCATAAGAAAAAATTTCTTACCTCATCTGTGTATGAGCGAAGAGCTAACAGAGTACTAGATTTCCCAGTTCTGTTATAACTATCCTTTAGTTTTTGGATCTGTGGAATATCGCAAGAGTTAGCGAATAGAATAGTAAAAATCAATAAAGAAATATAAAATGAGTTAAAGGTGAAAAACATACCTCTTTCTCCTTATCGGGCCAAGAGAAAACCCAAGGTTGATATGCAGCGCGATTCGCAGGAAGAACGTTTGATCCCGCAATGAAGGGTCATTTTAACATTAAAGGAAAAACACACCATTTATCGTCTTTGGATTGGCGAGGAGTTGTGTTTTTACCAGAATGCCAGTCAACATCTTTCATAATAATTTTGGCTTCATCAATGTTTTCTTTCCTTCTTAATCGAATACCCCAGCGAGTATTCTCTTTCTTCATGGAGATAAGTTCGTAGTTTTCAGAGAAATTCACCACTGTATACTTCTCAACAACATTCTCTAGGTTTTCGAATTTTGGATCCCTAAGTTCTTTGGAGTAAAGAGATCCTCTACCAGCACCACGATTAGCGAACTCTAGCATCAGACGAATGCAGTCCCCACTTAGTTGGAAGATGGCCCGCGAAAATCCCGGATGAGCGAGAATTTCATAAAATAAAGGAAGTTCTGGGTTATAAAGAGGAATAGGGAGACCTGCGAGGATCTGACCTAGCAAAATTATGATTGATTGATCATCACAATTTTGATTAGAGAAAAGCTTGACAGAAAGAATTGATTTGGCATTCTCACCAGGAATGGTGGAGAGTGTAAAACCTTTATCAGCAAGATCTTTTTGGACATCTTGTAAATTCTTCTCATATCTATGACCACTTGGATCCATGTTTGAATATAGAGTATGGGAATGTATGGAAAGTAAAAGGATTGAAGGAAGAAAAAATTACAGCAGCAGAATTTGCAGAAGAATAACAGAGTTGCAGAGATGAGAGAATAAAAATAGAAGAGAAAGTAAAAAGAAAAGTGGAAAAAGGGGGGGATAAGAGTATATAAAGAAAAAAATTTACTCGAAGAAATAAACACCATTAAGACGAAGAGACGTGAGCGGTTGAAAAGTAGCGATTATAGAAGACGTGTTAAGAAATAAATGGAAGAGAGAGTATGTGTGATAAATGTGGAATATGAAAAGATAAGCAGCTGCGGCATTTCTCACATCATTCTCTACTTTGCAGAGAAATATATGAGAAGAGGCAAGATGTAGGATCAGAATCTCGCAACAATTATGTCTCAGCGAAATTATCAATGGTACAGCACAGTAGCGTCGCAGAACAGTTTCAGAAACGACGTCAGCAAAGATCATGAGAAAGATGTGATAGTCCTGCGAAAATTATAGAGCTTGCGAAATTAACATTTGTAAGGTTGCAAAAATGTCGCAAACCATGTCCGAAAATAAAGGACAGTTTAGCTGTCATCCACTATGTATTTCCTTATAAATAGTCATTCGAGTTGTAAAGGAAAGAGAGATCTTTTTTGAGTAAGAAACAAGAAAATAGGAGAGAGAAAGTTCAGAGCAGAGATCATTCTTGATTTCTTTATTTTCCTTGTAAGAACATTCGGAAATTAATCAATAAAATTAAGAGTGTAAACCTAAAATTGAGCTGATCAACAATGAAATCATATGAGGGGCGTAGTGTAGGTTTTCCAACAACTACAGTAGGAGCATAACTGTACCTTGGATCAGTGTGAGATTGATTGGGGTTCAACTACAGTCCAGACCAAATTTAATTTGGAGTAGGCTAGTGTCTGTAGCGGCTTAATACAATGTGTGTTCAATCTAGACTAGGTCCCTGGGTTTTTCTACATTTTCGGTTTCCTCGTTAACAAAATTTCTGGTGTCTGTGTTATTTCAGTTTCCGCATTATATTATTTTATCTTTATAATTGAAATAATACAGGTTGTGCATTGTTCAATCAATTAGAATATCCAACCTTTTGGTTGTTGATTTAAATTAATTGACACTTGGATATTGGTCTTTGGTACCATCCAATTTATCTCTCTAGTATTTGATAAAGACTCGCAAATTTCTATTTGCTTGAGTATATATCAAATCGAGAGATTGAGATATAAACTCTTTGATATACTTTTATCTAGATTGAGTATGACTATCTAGTTGATTCTCTAGAAAGTACATTGGAGTTTGTCCATACAGATTGCTAAGCGAAATTTTGGGCGTGGTTGTTAGACTCCCGCTTTTTCAATTGGTATCAGAGGAGGCAAACACGTTTAAGACCTCATAAGTCTGTGTTTGTAGCGATCTGATTATGGAGGAGTCTATCTCTAATAACGTACATGTTCATAAATTACCTTTTCAAATCTTGGATTCACCGAAGAGGACTGTCACATCTAGGTCAGTATATAAACATTCTCTTAATGTAAACTTGTTGAAGTCTGGGAAACACGCCTAGAAGAACAGTTGGATGAACTTTATGATGAAGGTGGTTCAGATATTGATAGAGATGTTGATGAGGAAGTCTCTGAGTATGTGAAGGTTTTGAATTCGTTAGAAAAGAAGAACATGACAACTTTTCATGTCACTCCTCTTCTGACTCCTCTCTGTCGATAAAACAAGAAATTGAGAAGATGTTACGCAGGTGTTTATGTTTCGAATCGTTCTAACGAATTGATCCTCAAGGATTCTGAGGAAAACCTACGTATGAAGTCACTTGAATGTGATAATCTTTATCAAAAGTACTTTTTGTTGGAAAAGAAACTTGCAGAATCTGAAGCAAGGTTTAACTCTCAAAAAATTAGTTTTGATGACAGAGAAAGTGCTTGTCTCGCTCGAGAAAAACGCCTTGAGGCTGATTTAGCTACTTCTCTTGATAAAGTCAAGATGCTGGAAGATGGCTTGAAAAAGTTCAATACTAGTTCAAGCAAATTAACCACTATGCTAGGAGCAAGTAAAAATCATCGTGATACACGAGGATTAGGCTATAAGGGAATAGATGTTCCAAGTATTAGCAAAGAGGTAAAATTTGTCAAGGTGTTTGGGCTGTCGTAGGCTCAACAAATTAATAAATATATTTCCACTAATTAACTGGTAATATAGCGGTAGTAAGAGATTGTTCCCACAGAGAGCTGTGTAATTGATAGGTTATTTGAAATAGCAAGATAAAGTAAATAACAAAGGGGGTTTTGGTTGTGAGATAATTATAAAGACAATAAAGAAGAAAGAGATGATTAAGGAATCCTTCGTCGTTACCAAGCGATAGATGGATTAATATACTTATCTATCTTCCGTTAGAATCATTCATCACCAACCGTAGAATAGCAGGTACGCTTAGCCATCCCCAAAACTCCTGGTATCACCGGGTAACAGGTACGCTTAGTCATCGGATTCTGTTCAACTGAGCCGCCTTGAGGTACGCTTACAAGGTGTAACTCACCGAACACTATATGTTTTGTGAATTTAGGTTTGATTCCAGCAGTTAAACTCAGTATGCTCGGTTCACTTAGTGGTGTTGTTTCCACACACGATTGCTTTACAGAATCCCTCTGCAAGGTCTCATGTTTTCTACTTATGTAGGAGATGCACGACAATTACGAATCGCTCAACTCGCTACTAGCAATAGAATGATAAATAGACTAATCTGGTTGCGCACCCAAATCAATCTAAGAATCAATCATAAACCCTAAATATAATGAAAACAATCGATGATGATTAAAACCTCAAATAGACTTGTATTATTAATAAATCTTCACTCTTGGAACATTGAATTCATCCTTAATCAACAAAGGATTTAGCTACTCATATTACAAAGAAGATGAATAATGGTGGTTTCCCCCTAAAGGGGTAAACCCTAGATTTTGATGTAGAAATTGTGATATGAGTCGATTGATATCTTTTACATAACCTAATACTTTTTTATATGTTTACATTGCTTGGCTTCCAAGTATTTAGTTAGGTTTAAAAACCTGACCCGAAAATATGACCTAACGGCTCCAAACGTGCCCTTAGGCCTTCCAAGGTGTGAATATACGTTTCCCATTTGATAAGTTCGCATACCCATTCCGCAAACTTCAAATTCCAGAAGATATTTTCGGAAATAAGTCTGCGAACCCCGTCCGCAAACCCAGTTCACGGACTTCACTGTCTTCGGTATTCAATCAAAACTGTTTTGGCCACAACTTCTTCATCCGAACTCGGAATGATCTCAATATTTTTGCATTCTTTTTATCTTTCAATTATATTCAAGATGGTGATAAAAAATCCTTAATTTGAATGAGTTAAGATTGGTCTTTGGCCTGTGTCTTGATTATGAGCGTTTTGCTCCTTTTCGTCGCACTTCTTCTACTTGTCTTGGACTTGGGCACTTGGATACTTGGAATACTTATCTTCCTAGATCTTTTCAGAAATTTGTAGCTCCTTTGTGGATGATTCACCTATTTGAGACAAATAAGAGAAAACCAAAGTAATAATACGAAAATACGCAAGAATAATAGCTAAAGCAAGTATGGAATGGATACTAAAATCATATGAATTATGCACTTATCACAAGGCTAGTGATTCTTATAAACAAAAGGTTTCCACTAATGGAAAAAGTAAAATACCTTCACCGGTAGTTAAGGTTCGAAAGAGCAAAGTATATCAACCTCCAAAGTCAGCACATACAGATCGAGGTAAGAACATTCCTTATGTTTGCCACTATTGTGGAAATAAAGGTCACCTGGAAAGGAGATGTCGTTTCCGTATAAGGAATGATAAACTTCATGATGTTCTTGTTTGGGCATCACAAGAAGTTCTGAAACCAAGATCATACGTTAAGCCTAATCCTCTTAACGTTACAGGTTGTAACTGTCCAACCTTTAGGCAAAGGAATCAGTACTGTGATAAGCCAAGATTGGCCTATAAACGTCATACGTATCCTTTTCACAATCATAACAGTTATCAAAAGGATAACTTAGTAAAGATGAAGACAAGATCTGATGCTTCCAATTGGAGAAAGACTAACTTGCAAAAGAATAGTCAATCCAATTCTCTTCCGGAAATTCTTGAAGAGAGTAATGGGAAGAAGGTTTCGGTCGTTCCTAAACGCACTCAAAAGTGGATACCAAAGAAAGGCAATGATGTTTTGAGTGTAAAAAGTAATGATCTCCCAGAAATCTCCATGACTATGGAGAAAGCAGTACCCATGATGCTGGAACTTAAAGAGTTCTTTGGGAAGATGGATTTGGATGTGAAAGGTTCTAAAAGCGATCTCTTTCATGATAATCCAAAAGTCACTTGTGGTGAGCAAGACATTATTCACCTCAACACAACTTGAGTGTGTTGTAAGTGTATCCTAAACAAGGAATGCCCTGTTATGTATACGGTTAGGGAAGCACGAAAATTGGGGAGCACAGATTATGCTTGGTAAGGATGTAGAATTCAACTGGATTCATCTAAAAAGGTATGTCTATAAACTTGAGCAAGATTTGTGTTTTTATTTGCTTAGAGAACTTATAATGATTCACATACCTTTCTTATAGTTCTTTTATACCTAACTTGATCTGTGTTTAAGGTTCTTAAATGTTTAGGTTTGAAAATAATAGTTCGGGATGTTTGGACTTCTTGGTACACATACTTTCCTGTAGACGTTGATATTCGGTAAACTTGTTTTGGCCATAATTTCTTCGTCCGAACTCGGAATGACCTAATTCTTTTTGCATTCTATTCCTCTTTGATTTCTATTCAAAATGGAGATGAGAATTTTTGAATTCGGATGAGTTAAGATTGGTATTTGTCATGTCTCTTGTTTTTGAGTGTTTTGCTCCGTTTCGTTGAACTTGTTCCACTTCTCTTGGACTTGGTCACTTGTATTCTTGGACTACTACTCTTATAAGCTCATTTGAAGCTTTTACAAGAATGTTGTTGTTGAATCACAAAGAAGGAAGTTCAAGAATGGGCAGTAACACGCAATACTATGGGATTCTTGAATGTTCACAATCATTTTATGTGAACTATGGTGCATGGTCGCTAATGACTTTGTATGTTCTTCTTTGTTAAGAAAATATTTTTATACGCATTTGGAAGCTATTCTTGGTGTAAATCCAGGCGGAAAAGATTGATTCTACCCTCTAAGGACAAATCATCTTATATGTGCATTACGAGTTTATCTTGATGCCTAGGAAACTTCTTATGAAAATTTATTCTTGTTTTTGAAGGATTACTAGAGTTTGGAATAGCAATTTTTGTGATTTCACATAGCTGTTAGAGCATAGCTCGGTCGACCTCGCATGCGTTGCTATATCAATCATGTTTGTCAATGTTAGTGATCAAAACTATGAGTCTTGATTTCTAGTCTATTATAGCTAAGTCTCGGACTAGGATAGAAAAGTGTAGTTGAGATCAAGGACTTCATGGCGATTCATCATACAACGACGAAGATATACTCAAGGAACCGTGGAACTTCATCAACAAAAATGCATGTGGAGAACTTGAACTTATCTATCACTCAAAAGTCTATATATTCTATCTCCTACTTCTTATGAGACAAAAATTCGTATGCTATATAGACTGGATCATACACATTTGACATTTCGAGCTGAGTATTCACTACTTATCTTTTTCTCGAAATCGTGTGTTTGTAAAGCGTTGCTTTGATCAAGATTATCTTTACCTAGTGACGAAAGTCATGAAAAGTTTCAATTACTTTGAGAATTGCTCTGACGTGAAACGGTCTGTGAATAACGGCTATATAACGTCCTCTGAGAATGTCTCAATGATTGGAATGAGAGTTTAGATTACATAACCATGTATTCGTTAATCCGAAGTTTTCGAACTTTGTTGATTGAGAGAAACCGGAGGAATTGGCTTTGCCAAGTCCGCGAACTCAGTTTGCGAACCGACGGAAGTTCTCTTGCCGAGAATTTTTGCTGGGATTTTCCAAAAACTCGTTTGCGTGTTTAGTCCGCGAACTGGCAGAAGTCTCTTTGCCAAGATTTTCTGCTGAGTTTGGAAAACTCTGACGGTTGCCCTAAGTCCGCGAACTTGTTTGTGAGCTTAAGTGGTTATGATCTAAAAATGTGCTCTGAACATGAAACTTAAATTACTAAGGAATGCTTTATGCAAACCATGGCTATAAAGTTCATGAGACGATTCATCGAAACGAATCATCTTTGTTTCAATTGTGTCTTGTGTAGTTACATAAGATGTCATAGCAATTGAACAACTCTCTAACTAGTTCATTTGAGTAAATTGAACTAGATATGGTGAAGAAGAACTAGGTTAATATGAAATGCTTATATGGTTAACCTTTTGGGTTACTATGTTGAACCAACATACACGTACACGTTTGGGCACGGTTTTCACAAACAAGTAAACGTCTACCCAAGTGTGTGTGACAAGCTAAGTTTTCGATCTAACGGTTGAGAAATATTATCTTGAATCTAAATCAGGTTTTCATCTAACGGGTGAATATGGATTGCTTTGTAACTAAGGCAAAACCCTGATTTGAAGGCTATACAAAGGAGACATCTAGCATTGTGCAAAAATAATCCCCACACGTCTGTGTGATACTAGTGCGCTCGATAGAGTCGATTCTCCTTTAACCTTTGGTTTTCTTCTCTAAAAACAGGTTAACGACTTAAAGACTTCATTGGGATTGTGAAGCCAGACCGATACTATTTTTATCGTAGTTGTGTGATCTGATCTTGCATATTCTATCGTACGAGTACAATCTATTGATTGGCTTGAGATCTTGAGAGTTCCCCGATAGGCAAGATAAAGAAGTCACAAAAATTTTCGTCTCACTGTTTGTGATTCCTCGACAAACCGCTTGTTTAGTCAAGAAGGATTGTTGAGAGGTGATTGATTAATCTAGGCTGTTCTTCGAGAATATAAGACCGGATTGTCAATTGGTTCCTGTTCACATTGATTTTATATCTTAAGACAGAACAAAAACCTAGGGTTTTTCTATGGGAGACATATTTATCCTTTGATAGACTTTTCTGTGTGAGACAAATTTGTTTATTATCAAGTCTGCGATTTTGGGTTACAGCAACTCTTAGTTGTGGGTGAGATCATCTAAGGGAATCAATTGCGCAGTATCCTGCTGGGATCAGAGGCGAAGGAGTACAAGTGTACCTTGAATTAGTGGGAGACTGATTGGGGTTCAACTATAGTCCAGTCCGAAGTTAGCTTGTAGTAGGCTAGTGTCTGTAGCGGTTTAATACAATGTGTATTCAATCTGGACTAGGTCCCAGAGTTTTTCTGCATTTGCAGTTTCCCCGTTAACAAACCTTCTGGTGTCTGTGTAATTTTTTTCCGCATTATATTTTATATAATTGAAATAATACAGGTTGTGCATTAAAGATCATCAATTGGAAATCCAACCTTTGGTTGTTGATTGATATTGATTAATCCTTGGACATTGGTCTTTGGTACCGTCCAAGTTATTCCTTGTATTTGATAAAGACTCGTTATTGTTTTTAGCTTGAGTAAAAATCAAATCAAGAGAGAGATAATAACTCCTTGAGATACTTTTATCTAGATTGAGTCTGACTGTCTAGTTGATTCTCTAGCAAAGTATTTCGGAGTTAGTCCATACAGATTTCTAAGCGAAATATTGGGTGGTTTTGTAGACCTCCGCTTTTTCAATTGGTATCAGAGCAGGAAAACACATTAAAGACCTCATCAGTCTGTGTTTGTAGCGATCTGACTCTATGGACAAGAGTACTATCTCTGATAAACGCGTCACCAGTAATAAAGATTCTCTCTCATCTAATTCTACTAAAGACAAAGGTTATTCAATCTCGAATATAGAAAAACCTTGTGGTTCGACGAGACAGATAAACAATGGCATGTGTGTTTTTGATCTCTCTTCGAAAGAGACCTTCTCTTCTAATGAATGGAATACAACTGAAGAGAGTAATTTGATTTTAAATTTTGTTAGAATTCAAGCTGTCAGATTGGATCAGTTAAAACACCATGTCAATGTTCTCCTTGGTATTGTAAGAAATTTCAAAGTCCATGGCGATGCTGAAGATAAATCTTCATGTTTAACTCTTGAGGCTTGCCTCGAAAAATATGCCTTGGATATTGAACGACGTTTGAATAAACTCTCCGATCAAGGGTGTTCAAAGCAATCTAACATATTAAGAACTTCTGATGCTTTACTATCGGAAGTAAAAACATGTGTTCCTATTGTTACCGCCAAACTTGGGACATTCTGTAAAAGAGACAAATCTTCTGATGATAATATTAAGACAACATCCTCAAATCATTCTTATGATCAAAAGGTATGTCTGGTCTGTGAGACCAAGAGTTTTGTTAGACAAAAGAGAAACTCTAAGTTGAATAAAGGATCCTTAGTTCAACTGCAACACACCCTAGATTTGATTCTCAAAGGTGTGATTGACATCCGTATGATTGAGCCAATTGGCTTTCATACATATCCTTTGTATGCTACCAGGAAAGTCAGTACAGTGAGTTCCCCCAATGTTCAAGGGCAAATAGACGTCTTAATAAACACCGTCCTAAGGAGGTTCAACGCCCTGTCTCTAAAAGCAATCTTGTTCCTGTTGAGAAAGTCATCCCAGAAGAAAGGAAAATCGATGAGATGAGAAAAGACATTAAAGAGATAATTATAAGATACAAAGAGCTTGCGAACAGATTATCTTCTTCCTCATGTCAAGACACTTCTGGTAAGAATTCTAACTATGTCTCTTATTTTGATGACAATAAATTTTATGATAATTTCTCATGTCAGACAGGATCCCTGTCTAAGACTAAGAGAAAAAACAAACTTAACCAAAGACATAAACCTCGTAATGAGCCTGTAGGCTCGTACTTGTGCTAATTAATCACAAGGTTCGAGAACTTACTCATGTAAAATCCTGTTGAGTAATTTGTTTTAAAAACAGGTATACTTGCTGCTTGCATCTGTTAAGTTAAGCTATTTTATTATCGTCCATAGCTAAACCTGTGTTGACAGATCCGCTAAGATCAAGTATTGGTTAAGTCAAAAGAAAATGTTGCATACTGTCTTAAAATTTGTTTTTAGGACCTATTTTCAAATGTTTGAAGGACTTTATTTCTTGGGTATTTGTTGTACTCGAACGGATTCCGTTCTGGCCCGAGTCAGCAGTTTATTTGAAACCCTAAAATTTTGTCCCCAAGGATAAAATATCCAACCTCTTAGGGTTACAAGTCACGTACGTGTGTCTCTGGTGGTTTTTGGATTTTCAAAGAATGTCTTCCTTCTCTTCTTTCTATGGTGGTTTCGGAAAAGGATTTCTTGACAAGAGTGTTGAGGTTGATTCCAGGAGGAAGAGAACAGTTGTAGATGAAGATCATCTCAATGCTTCATGCTTCTTTGCTTATTCTCATGAAGATGTTGAGAAGGATGATATGATCTCTGCTGAAGTCGTTCATGACTTTCTTAAGTACTTTGGGGAAGCAAAACAATAGATTGTTGATACTTTAAAAGGTCTTGATAAGGTGCAAACGGAGTTGGAAAAGGTTGTGTCTAACCTTGGTCTAATAAAATATCAAATCAATGATCTTCGTAAAGAGAATCATCTCTCTGATGAAGCAGAGAAGGCTGGCGTTTACAAGCCCGAAGACTCCATGTCTTGTGAGGATCCTGTACTGCCCATATCCGTATTCGTTGTCAGGAAAACGATGGAGTCTGATTCTCTCTAGCTTGTCTTTTTGTTGCCTAGTATGTCTTCTTTTTGGATTAGTTGGAAGAATAACTAGAGCTTGAATTGCGAAGATTGTGACTACACATAGCTATTTTTGTTTTCATCTTCTTATGTTATTTTTTAGGTTTATTGGTTTTTAAATTCTAAAAATATTTGGAGGATGATATTATTGCAGTATTAATCTGTTTTGAAGTATTGCAATATTTTTATGGGATATGTATTGTTTTGCGTCCGTGAACTTGAAGGTCCCATATTGTGTCAAAAGAAAAGTCGTTCATAAATTGATATCCATATTGATGAAAGGACGAAAGGACTTTTGACAATTACAAAAGTTATGCCTATGCAGTCATTTATTTGATGGAAAATAGGATGAAATCTTTTGTTTGACAAGGATAAAGTCTATTATGTCGTTATGAAAATAGTGATGGAAAATAGAATAGATCCTTGTATGTTATCCACGGTATTGATCTTCATTGATCCATTTTTTTATGTTTTACCGTGAAGGCTCCATTGTGTATCTTATGTTGAGCACCTTACAACTATGTAGATTAATATTGGCCTTGTTGGTTGTTCCATGAGATGCTATATGTTGAGCATTCTTGAACTAAATTAATCATCTTGATTGGTTATTTAGTTATTTGCTCCGAAAGTCTTCTTTTGTCGAGCAAAATCTTTTGACAATTAAATTGATTGCTTCGGTGATTAGTTTGGTTGTGTATTCCAATTAGATTAATTATAGGTTCTCTTATAATTATCCTAGTTGAGTTTTTCATATATTACACAAGTTCTTGTGTTGAGTATATGAACGGCTATACTAATCATGTTCTATTGGTTTATGTAGTCGTATATTCCGTAAGGTTTTCCTTATGTTGAGTATTTGGACGATTATGGTAGTCATCTCCGTGTGGTTATCTTAGTTGTAGCTCCGTGAGTTTTCTTATGTTGAGCACAATCAATTAAATTGATCACTTTTGTGGTTTGATTTAGTTGCGTATTCCGATTAAATTAATCATGGGTTTACTTGTGATTAATTTGTTGAGTTTTGGATATAGAAAATCATTTCCATGGTTTTTGATGTCCAATTAAAAAATCCTTCTTTTCTTTCGAAATTAAGGTCGCTCTTGTTGTTCTTTCGGGAATGACATCAAATGGGGGAGAGTTCTTTTGAACTTGTGCTTAATGGTAATATCTTGCGGGGTGTGCGGCTGTGGAATTTTATAGGGGTTATCTTGTATCTTAAAACTCCTTGATGAATGCGTTTAGCTTCGGCTTTATGATTGCATCTAAATTAAGTTGGTATGTATTTTTTCTTTTAGTCTATGAAATGTCTCTTGTGGAAATTTCATTATGATCCCGTTCTTTTACCTTTGCCAATTTTATTGACAAAAAATGGGAGAAATAATGTAGTTCACACTACAAATACATATGGTTTTCGGATCATTGTGTAAGGGGAGTGTTTTCCATGATCGATATGGAGTATTGACTAAGGGGGAGTGATAAATATCACCATAGTATTGTTGTTAAAGTCGTGATGCAATTGGACTTTGATGTTACATAATGATACTATGACACTGTATAATAATGATCGAGAATCTCGATTTCTCTCATTGTTATAGCTACGGATCTTCAACAACGGTGGTGCTAAACTTACAACCTTTGGTATCATTGGAGTACTTGGAAGGACGAAGATTTCAAGGAACGTTGAAGATTAGACTATGGAATAGGAGCCACTAAAGTTTATCTTTTTTTGTATTCCATATGTATTAATAGTTTTGTCACTAAAATTGACAAAGGGGGAGATTGTTAGAGCATAGCTCGGTCGACCTCGCATGCGTTGCTATATCAAGCATGTTTGTCAATGTTAGTGATCAAAACTATGAGTCTTGATTTCTAGTATATTACAGCTAAGTCTCGGACTAGGATAGAAAAGCGTAGTTGAGATCAAGGACTTCATGGCGATTCATCATACAACGACGAAGATCTACTCAATGAACCATGGAACTTCATCAACAAAAAGGTATATGGAGACTTGAACTTATCTATCACTCAAAAGTCTATCTATTTTATCTCCTACTTCTTATGAGACAAAAATTCGTATGCTATATAGACTGGATCATACACATTTGACATTTCGCGTTGAGTATTCACTACTTATCTTTTTCTCGAAATCGTGTGTTGGTAAAGCGTTTCGCTTTGATCAAGTTTATCTTCACCTAGTGACGAAAGTCATGAAAAGTTTCAATTACTTTGAGAATTGCTCTGACGTGAAACGGTCTGTGAATAACGGCTATATAACGTCCTTTGAGAATGTCTCAATTATTGGAATGAGAGCTTAGATTACATAACCATGTATTCCTTAATCAGAAGTTTTTGAACTTTGTTGATTGAAAGAAACCGGAGGAATTGGCTTTTCCAAGTCCGCGAACTCAGTTTGCGAAATCAGTCCGCGAACTGACGGAAGTTCTCTTGCCGAGAATTTCTGCTGGGATTTTCCAAAAACTCGTTTGCGTGTTTAGTCCGCGAACTGGCAGAAGTCTCTTTGCCGAGATTTTCTGCTGAGTTTGGAAAACTCTGCCGGTTGCCTTAAGTCCGCGAACTTGTTTGTGAGCTTAAGTGGTTTTGATCTAAAGATGTGCTCTGAATATGAAACTTAAATTACTAAGGAATGCTTTATGCAAACCATGGCTATAAATTTCATGAGCCGATTCATCGAATCGAATCATCTTTGTTTCAATTGTGTCTTGTATAGTTACATAAGATCTCATAGAAATTGAACAACTCTCTAACTAGTTCATTTGAGTCAATTGAACTAGTTATGGTGAAGAAGAACTAGGTTAATATGAAATACTTATATGGTTAACCTTTTGGGTTACTATGTTGAACCAACATACACGTACACATTTGGGCACGGTTTTCACAAACCCAGTAAAACGTCTACCCAAGTGTGTGTGACAAGCTAAGTTTTCGATCTAACGGTTGAGAAATATTAGATTGAATCTAAATCAGATTTTCATATAACGGTGAATATGGATTGATTTGTAACTAAGGAAAAACCCTGATTTGAAGGCTATATAAAGGAGACATCTAGCATTGTGCAAAACTAATCCCCACACGTCTGTGTGATACTTGTGCGCTCGCTAGAGTCAATTCTCCCTTAACATTTGGTTGTCTTCTCTAAAACCAGGTTAACGACTTAAAGACTTCATTGGGATTGTGAAGCCAGACCGATACTAATTTTATCGTAGTTGTGTGATCTGATCTTGCATCTTCTATCTTACGAGTACAATCTATTGATTGGCTTGAGATCGTGAGAGTTCTCCGATAGGCAACATAAATAAGTCACAAACATCTTCGTCTCACTGTTTGTGATTCCTCGAAAAACTGCTTGTGTATTCAAGAAGGATTGTTGAGAGGTGATTGATTAATTTAGGCTGTTCTTCGGGAATATAAGACCGGATTATCAATTGGTTCATGTTCACCTTGATTTTATTTCTTAAGACGGAACAAAAATCTAGGGTTTTTCTGTGGGAGACATATTTATCCTTTGATAGACTTTTCTGTGTGAGACAAATTTGTTTATTATCAAGTCTGCGATTTTGGGTTGCAGCAACTCTTAGTTGTTGGTGAGATCGGCTAAGGGAATCAAGTGCGCAGTATCCTGCTGGGATCAGAGGCGTAGGAGTACAATTGTACCTTTAATTAGTGGGAGACTGATTGGGGTTCAACTATAGTCCAGTCCGAAGTTAGCTTGTAGTAGGCTAGTGTCTGTAGCGGCTTAATACAGTGTTTATTCAATCTGGACTAGGTCCCGGGGTTTTTCTGCATTTGCGGTTTCCTCGTTAACAAAACTTCTGGTGTCCATGTTATTTCTTTTCCGCATTATATTTTATATAATTGAAATAATACATGTTGTGCGTTAAAGATCATCAATTGGAAATCCAACCTTTGGTTGTTGATTGATATTGACTGATCCTTGGGCATTGGTCTTTGGTACCGTCCAATTTATTCCTTGTATTTGATAAAGACTCGCTATTGTTTTTAGCTTGAGTAAAAATAAAATCAAGAGAGAGATAATAACTCCTTGAGATACTTTTATCTAGATTGAGTCTGACTGTCTAGTTGATTCTCTAGCAAAGTATTTCGGAGTTAGTCCATACAGATTGCTAAGTGAAATATTGGGTGGTGTTGTTAGACCCCCGCTTTTTAAATAGCTATGTCCAACGTTTTCATCTTCATGTTTTTAGATTTATTGGTTTAATTTCTAAATTGTTTGGAAGATGATTTTTGCAGTATTAATCTTATGGTTTTATATATTGCAATATTGTTATGGGATATGTGTGTTTACGTCTGTAAACTATGATTGTCCCATACCTTGTCAAAAGTAAAGTCTTTCGTATGTCGATATGCATGTATTGATAAAAGAATGAATAGACTTTTGACAAATACAAAAGTTAAGCCTATTATGTCATTTATTGATGGAAGATAGGTTAAAATCTTTTGTTTGCAAGGATTATGTCCATTGAATGTCGTTATGCGAATAATGATGGAAAATAGAATGAATCCTTGTGTATTCCGCAGTATTGATCATCGCTGATCCATATTTTATGTATTACTGTGAGGCTCCGTAAAGTGTCTTATGTTGAGCATTAAACAACCAAGTTTATTATTTTTGATTAGCTATGTTGTTGTTCCGTGAGGTACTTTATTTCGAGCATTTTCAACTAAGTTAATCATCTTGTTTGGTTATTTAGTTGTTGCTTCGTAAGTTTTCTTATGTCGAGCATGACCAATTAAATTGATTACTTTTGTGATTAATTTGGTTGTGTATTTCAATTAGATTAATTATGGGTTCTCTTGTGATTAATCTAATTGTATTTTTTAAGTCTCCATAAGTTCACTTATGTTTGAGAATTTGTCGATTAAATTAATCATGGGTTCTCTTGTGGTTAATTTAATTGAACGTTTTGGATTCAAATTCATACTTGTATGTGATTTGTTATGTCCAAATAAATCCTTCTTTTATTTCGAAATTAAGGTCGCTCTTGTTGTTCTTTCGGGAATGACATTTTATGGGGGAGAGTTCTTTTTGAACTTGCACTTAATTACCATATCTTTGTGGGGAGTGCGGCTGTGGAATTTTATAGGGGTTATCTTGTATCTTTATAAACTCCTTGATGAAAGCATTTAGCTTCGGCTTTATGATTGCATCTACAAAGTTGATATGTGCTTTCTTTTGGTCATGAAATGTCTCTATGGAAATTTCATTAGGATCCCACTAGTTTTCGTACCTTTGCCAATTTTATTGACAAAAAGGGGGAGAATTAATGTGTAGTTCACACTAAAAATACATATAGTTTTCAGATCATTATGTAAGGGGAAGTGGTTTCCATGTGAGATGGAGTATTGACAAAGGGGGAGTGATAGATATCACCCTAGTATTGTTGTCGAAGTTGTGATACAATTGAACTTTGATATTGTGTAATAATACTATGACACTGTGTAACAATGGTTGAGAATTCTTATTTTCTCATTGTTATAACTACGGATTTTCAACAACGATGATGCTAAACTTACAACCTTTGGAATCATTGGAGTACTTGGAAGTGACGAAGATTTCGAGTAATGTTGAAGATTAGGCATGTGGAATAGGAGCTACAAAAGTTAATTTATTTATTTTTTGTATTCCATATGTATTAATAGTTTTGCCACTAAAATTGACAAAGGGGGAGATTATTAGAGCATTGCTCGGTCGAACTCGCATACGTTGCTATCTCAAGCATGTTTTTCAATGTTAGTGATCAAAACTATAAGTCTTGATTTCTAGCCTACATAGCTAAAGGTCTCAGACTAGGATAGAAAGTGTAGTTGAGCTCAAGAACTCCATGGCAATCATCATACAAGATGAAGGACTACTCAAGGAACTGGTGTATCTTCATCGACTAAAAGGTATGTGGAGACTTAAACTTATCTGTCACTCAAAAGTCTATCTATTCTATCTCCTACTCTTGAGAAAATAGTCGTTTTGATATATAGACTTTCATTATGCACATTTGCTATTTCGATCGGAGTTTATCTCGCTGTAG
Source organism: Papaver somniferum (assembly GCF_003573695.1). Taxonomy (NCBI): domain Eukaryota; kingdom Viridiplantae; phylum Streptophyta; class Magnoliopsida; order Ranunculales; family Papaveraceae; genus Papaver; species Papaver somniferum. The sequence goes on from NC_039358.1 coordinate 181,900,481, forward strand.
ATGGTGGATTTTCGACAACGGATAAAATTGTAAACTCATAATTATAGGAAGCTCTGATCCAGCAATCAGACGTGAGTATTGAGACATGGGTCTCTCATCGAATTCTCAACGGAGAGTACTTTCTCTCAGAGTACATGTAGATATGTAGTCTCACGACTGGACAACGGTATATCTCATGAATACTGAACACTTTCAATGATTATTTCTATATAGTATCACGAGATGGACGGCTCCTAGACAGCTTGCTCTGCTAGTATAGAGCGATAACTTCTTCAGGAACAAACAATGAGTTTACCCTGATTATATAAAGGATATGACTTACCGACAAGCTCATGTCGGGATAATTAATGCTCCTAGACAGCTTGCTCTGCTAGTATAGAGCCACAAAGTTAATTATTCCTAATTAAGATTAATTCTGCCGTGACATTCACTAATGAATTCCCAGAATAATCTATTATTGCTCTTATTCCATGGTCGAATCCACGACTGGTCCCATGGAATGGCAATAAACAATTGTTCAGATTCTATAATCGAACCCACGGCTTGATCTCATAGAATAGCAATAACTATATTATCTCATTACTCCAATTTCATGATCGAATCCACAACTGGTCTCATAAATGGTAATAGATAAATCTTAATTACTCTGATTCTATGGTCGAATCTACGATCCCATGGAATGGTAATGCTCACTTTATTATTCTGAATTCGTAGTCGAATCCTCAGCTGATCCTATGAATTAATAAGAAACATCTTATTACTCAGTTTTGTGAATTATTCTCCACTGAATTCCACAATTAGTAATAAATAATCAACAACCGGGCGTCTGAGCTACCTCTAAGTAGGCCCCGACTTATATGGTGAAAGTGTATTCAACGACAATGCACTAACAGTCACCGCAAGAACGAGTATTTCAAAATACGACGAAACGATTAACCTATTGCAAAATAGGAAGAAAATAATAAATAATCAAAATATTGACCAAGGCGCCAAGGGATTGAACTCATTGACCGGTTGACCGTGCCATGACCAATCCCACGCCAGTTTTATATTTTATCATACTTTTATTATTTTCCTTCATCTGATGAAAATCCTTTTATTTGAACAAATCTCCTTCGTCTCGAGGAAACTCCTCGACTTCATGGTGTTTTCATAAACCCATGAAAATAATATAAAATTAAGGAAAAATAGTGTGGGGCGTGACCATTGGCCAACCGGCCATGCCTTGGTCCTAGACGGCCCCACACCTTATGGTTCCTCATTATTTTATTATTATTATTATTATTATTATTTCTCTGATTTCATGAAAAAACTCCTTGATTTCATGGTATTTTGCAAAAATTAGGAAATAAATAATATAAAATTATGAAAAACTTGTGGGACCTGGCCCTAGGCGGCCGGCCATGCCCTAGCCGGTCCCACACGTCCCTTTATTTTATTATTATTTATTTTATCTTCCTTGAATTTATCAAATTCCTTGATTTCATGGTATTTCTCTCAAATTAGGAAAATTTCCCTCAAATCATGAAAAATACATTAAAAAATATATAAAATTATGAAAACTTGTGGCACCGGGCCCTAGCCGGCCGTCCATGCCTCCCACGGCCCCACACGCCCTTGTTTTTATTATTTTAATATTTTTGCTTCCTTGAACTCATGAAAACTCCTTCACTTCAGGGAAACTCCCTAAATTCATCAAAACTCTTTAAATCCATGATATTTTCATAAAATCATGAAAAATATTATAAAATTAAGGGAAAGGCACCACGGGACCGTGGTCACGACTGGCCGACCATACCTTGGTTTCACGGTCCCACGCCTCCTCATTTCTTTATTTTATAATTATTCTCCATCATCTCATGGTGTTTTCCTCAGTTTCAGCGAAACCCTAATTTTGGCATATTTTCTCGAATGACGCTCAACTGCACGTCAGAAAATATCAAAATTCTCAGAAATGAGACACGAACGTCTTGGGGACACAAGAATGTTATCTTGACCGACCAAGATTGGCTCTTTGGCTTACAGAAGACGGTCCCATCAATTTTAACAGTTTTGACCTAATTTGCACAATTGCACGTATTAGGTCCAAAACTCTTCCAAACACTTTGGATTTTCATGAAGTGATCGTCATTCGATCCCGTGACCACCCAGGGCCGGTTTCATGACTCCTTGGTCGGTCCCTCACCTCTTCATAATTAATTAGGTTTTTTCACCTAAGGCTCAGACGAGCATTTTCGAATAAATGATTAAACCAGCATTTGATCATTCTTTCACCAACAAATCGTCAACTCTTCAGGAGTTCTTTGTATTTGCTCACGTGAGGATATGGAAACTACATGGTTGATCCACGGTCCCATGTAGTCGCTCCCTCCTTCGTCCCATGGTTAAAATTCTGACGAACCATGAATTGATCATCAACTGATCAAATTAGGGTTTTTGAATCCAAGGATCATCATTCCAGATTCCAACCTTAATAATTTTACGACGACCTCATGGTCATTAATTTTATTAATTATGCTCGGTTCAACGACCAGTATTCTAATTAATATTTTTGGTACGCTGCCAATAATCCATCAGATGAGCAACACATGCTCCGATGATCAAATATTCAACAATTCCTCACATGAGCAACACTTGCTCAGATGATAAATATTTGCTCAAACCAAGGAATATTGGTTCAAAAATCAATATTCAACGATCCATCGAATGAGCAATACTTGCTCACTTCATCGTAAGAACTATATTTCTGTCTCATGACATGTTCAATTCATGAGTTTCAGAACATCATGTTCAACTCAACAACTACATGGAATCATCGTCCCATCAAACCACGAAGTCATCAATTGACTAACATACCACGAGACGTCAATCGTGTCACTTTGGGGGGATATCACTTAGGGTTTTGGTCTGGCGGTCTACGGCACGTGTGTTCAAACACACGATGGAATGTGAGCAAGTCGTGCAATCAGTTGAAGGAATTCACGAGGTAGTGGGTGGAAAATCGACCAAGTCTCCACACGTTGAGCAACTGGTTTCAAACACGATCTCCACTTCCCCACTCCTTGATTCCATCAATTGTCACACTTCATGGGGTCATGTTGTCTAAAATTCCAGCAATATAAATAAGTCTCTGAATCATGATTGAATCATCAGCATCAACAGTATCATCAATCTCACGTCTCATCGACAACACGAGATCATCAACTCATCAATTAAGCATATATTCTCAATTGAGCAATTTCAATCATTCAGAGCTTATCATATTCAGAATTCACACACCCATAATCTCGATCACCATTGATCTCACACATTTCTCAGCTTCCCTCCTACAGATCAACCCATCCTCTCTTGTGACCGAATTTACTCTGGAATGGTCATTGTCTTTATTTAGGCCGGAGTACTACAGATTGATCTCTTGAATCTAAAGTACCCCCTTTGCAGCGGTGCATCTGTGTGAGGTTTAACATTTCGCTCGGTTCGAGGAGTCTTCTCCGTACGGTCGTCTCCTCAATTCCTTAAAAACCAGCAAATCGCTTTTCCCCATCTACAGATTGGCGACCACAGTGGGAGATCATTCTCTCGGTTGCAATCTCACAATTTCACAAGATGGTTGATCTCAGGTCAGGTTTAGTTACGAATCCTAACACAAACCGTGCTAGTACTAGCAACAACAACAATCAGAATATCCCGGAGACAATTCCGACCTCCAACACTGATCGTGGTGACATTTCTCCTCCTCACGTCGAAGGTCATCCACTGTCCGGACGACACCCTGAAGAAGTCATAGGAGATCCACCACCTATCATTGCTGATCTTATCAAAGCGCAGGAGACCCTTGCAAAGAATCAGACTGACATGGCTGCTGCACAGAAGGAGCTGTGTAATTATCTTAAAACTGTTACTGACAAGATGTCAGAAAAAACTCAAGAGAAGGGAAAGGAGAAGGAAAAATCCTCAGACGACGATTCTGAAGTAATTCCAATCCATCCAGTAGAAGACGATGAAGTCCGCAAAACTGCTGCAGACAACTCATCAGCGAAGGGATCATCGAACTTCATTACTCGCGAGGATCTGGAGCACCTCTTAGAGAACCGTGGAAAAGACAAGACATCGCATGACCATCGTCATCAACCTCCTTATCCTGCCGCTGCGCAGAGGATTCCACTCCCCAAAGGTTACGTTTATCCAACTTTCACCTTGTATGATGGAACTGAAAAGCTCGGGAACATGTCTCTCGTATTCTCGAAGCCCTGGGAGAACATGAACATAATCATGTCGTTCGTCTCAAGGAATTCTCAAAATCTCTGAAAGACAGGGCATACACCTGGTATAACAACATCGCACCAGAGACTATCAACAATTGGGGAGAAATGGTTAACGCATTCTATAGGAAATACTTCTTCGTGTCAGAACAAGTCACCCTCTCCGACCTTGGAAGAATGTTTCAGAGGGTCAGTGAAAATCCCAATGATTATGTGAAAAGGTTCAGAGTCCAAGCCCTGAATTGTCATGACCCAAACGTCACGGAGCTACAATTGGTTGACTTGTGCATCAATGGCATGCTCCCGGTCTACAGGGCCTTGCTGGAGAATCTTCGATTCCAGACTCTCTCAGAACTTCATGAAGCAGCCAAACGATCAGTGACTACTACACCTGCTTTGCTGAGCAAAGTCTACAAGGTCGAGGAACCTCGGAGCAGCCGACGCCTGATCAACAAACAATACAATGTCCAACCTTCCATGAACGTTATTGCTCAAGCAAAAGGAAAGCTCCTGCTCAAACATGAGACATACAACACCTCATCCTACAAAAGCATCAAGAAAGGATAACCAATCTTACACAAACCTCGATCCGACATTAACGAACGGGGAGATGATCGGACATACTCAAACTTATCATGAAGCAGTGATCGAGTTACTAGAATTCTGGGTTCAAGATGGTGCAATCAAATCGCTGCTCATCATAGAGAGCCAACTGAAGAAAAATGAAGAAACCCAGGTACTGTCACCTTCATAGATTCATCAAATCATCCAACAAGTAACTGCAATATTTTGAAGCAAATTTTCAAAGAGAAGGTTAATACACAATAGCTTCAACGAGGGACTGAAGGAGTACACAAGAGTCATCTCCCAATCATAAGCTTTACACTCTCTCTGAACAACCTATCAAAGAGGCAGTTCAATCCTGGTCGAACGTGAATTGCTCTATCTGTCGAAGGCACGAAGGAGAGACATGTTCACAGCACTGAACACATCATGTCAAGAAGTCCATTCCGAAAATACTTCTTGAGCCTCCATCCATGGACCAAGAGGTGTACGACTGGGGACTGCTTACCACAGTCAATCTCAGAAGAAACGAATTGGGAAGAATGTTGATCGATGCTGACACCGCCATCAACAACATTCCACTGAAAACCAGCGGATCCACATGCATCACTCGACAAGAAGATACCCATGCTCCATCTCAATCAAAGACCTTGAAGGAGCGCTCGGAAATTCTTATGGCTACATCATTATCAAAGTGAACATAAGTTCAACCTGGACAGAAACCAAGTTTCACATAATCATGAAGATCCAGGATATGACAAGTCCTTCAGAAGAGCGTGGATCCACGCTGAAAAGATGGAGCACTTGGAGGAATTTCGAACTTTGATGAGATTGAAGCAAGAACCTGCAAAAGATGCATAGACATTCATCAAGAGGTTCCACACTCAGGAAAGTCTCATTCCTCCCGTGTCTACGTCATTTATTTCCTCACATGCTATGTAGCATGGGGACTTAATTTTGCTAGCAACTCTGCAAGACATTATGAATGGTAACTTCACCGCATTAGGAATTTACCAAGTAGTTGAATCTGACATTTCTCTGAACCGATCACTGAGACGTTCATTGCTGAGATGATGTCCAAACATGGCAAAGAACACTTTGGGAGTTTCTACATAGCCTTGCAGGAGCGTCCATGTGTGCCACAAAATTAGAAAGCTCTGACTTCTGCACAAGTGTTGAATCTCACTGCTGCAACGAAAGGAATGCTGAATCAACAGAAGAAAGTCGGGGCCCAGACGATCAAACCTAAGACATGCTCAAGGGGTATGACGCTTCAACGTTCAATCATCTAAGAAGCCTTCAAAATTGTACTCCCAATCAAAGAGTACACCTTCGATAATGGCGCCTCTGGCTTCAACACAAATATCTCGACACTGATTCAACACCAGCACGACACTACATTCGATAAGTCTTCATTATCTCATTATAAGACTTCTGAAGCAGATGCAACATCATTCACACATGAATGTTACCAACTCCTTCAACATACACTGGGCAACCTGAGGTGATTCCGTGAAACTTCATCAACGGGACTTATCTACATCACAAAACCTTACATGACTGAGGAACTTTTTCCCTTCACCGATCTAGAATGGAGATTTCTGTTGCTATCTTCCACAACAATGTGGATTCACTTACAAAGCCGCTTCACGATACAATCATGCTTCCAAGAGCACTCAGGTTGAACTCCCAGTATACCGGATTCTCAATTCACTAACTAGTTCGTGAACGTAAAAGGCTCACTGGATGAAGGAAGAATAATTATATTTATAATCATAGTTCTAGACTTTTCGGTCTTTAGAACAACTTCAACCATGGTATCAACATCAACAATAATATCTAGAGGAACACCATCCATGATCTTAGCATCGACAAATATATCTGTAGCATAATAATTCATGGTCTCGGCACCAACAACGGTCTCAGGAGCAACATCCTCATGACAAGGCTCCATCAACTAACCATTCTCTGAAGTATTGCTCGAGGAAACAGACTTCTCGAAGCACTAATGATTCATATCAAGGCGTGTAGACATGAAATATGCTCACATGAAAGTATTTCTGAAGATTGCACGATGGGCGGGCACAACACAAAATTCTACAAGATGTTCTCATCACCTCTACAAATGAGATACAACATACTTCAGTAAATGGGTTTACAAAAACGTACCAACGAGTGAGGAATGAGACGATACTTCCTCAACAAAAGATGTTCGTCTATGTCTCTTATACAACCTACCAAAAGGGCGCATCAATTAGACGTACGAGCTGAAAGATATGGCCTTTACCGTCAGGTCTACGAAATCTGAAAAATTTGTACGGGATTAAAAATTACAAATGTGCACGCTTCGTTGGATGACCTCTACAACTCCAAATTGAGTGATTCTTGTCTCATGGGATAACTCAGTCTCTTAGCTTCAAAAGTTGGAGTCAAGCATCAAATTCCGACGTCGTATGAGGTTCCTACATCTTCCAGAAAGTACAATATGCAAGCAGCAATTCTTAGACGGTATTCATGACTTCCACAGTCGATCGGTGTCCACCAGGTCTTTCCACTAAGTACTTCATCAAGGTACCTCCAACTTCGATCATCTAGGTCTTTACATCAATTTTTCTACCTGGGTCCTCTATCCAAGTCTTGCCAGAAGAAGAGAAAACGAAGAGGAGAGATCTAACCAAAATACTGGGGACTGGCGATCCACTGATCATGACGACCAGTTTCACAGTCCAAGACTCGTGGAACCAGACTTTCATGTGCTAATCATTCATCATAAAAGTAATGCTACCATCGGGACATGAAACCCTGGTCATTACATCATCCCCTCTCAAGAGCAACCTCAGCTATGGTCCCATGACCAGGGTTTCAGAAGCGATGTTTCTACGACTGACAGAAGCAAGATGGCGCTGCAAGCACCATGATCATGTATCAATCAAGGGGTCCTGATCTCAAACGAATAAACGACATTAAAATCCTTCACCAACCATTTAAGACACAAGCGAATGGTCTAAGAACACAACATGAGTGTTTTACAGCAAGCTCGGCTGAGATGATTTTGCACTGTCCTGTACAAACCTACGAGCTGGGAGCAATTGGTGAAGAATCTAGGGATGGGTCATATACCATTCTCTTCGTATGAAGGTACTCTACAACATATCCAAAACTCAAAATTATTGGAGAAACGAGCAAAGAGTTGTGGCCAAAACATTGGACCACATGCCAGCTGAAAATTTTCTGAAGGTCTCCTGGAAGTTTACTGTTTCGTCGATTTCACATCCTAAACATGCTCGGAACTCAAAAGGCTTCTTTGAGAAAGTTTGGAAATTTCCTGGGCATGAGGATACATGGATCGACCGCGAAAATCCGACATCGGACGAAGATTCTACAACAATTTCAACGAAGACCTAATTTCTGAATTTTCTGATGACGAAATTCTTCATTCATCCAATCAGGAGCTACACCATCAACACAAAGCCAAACTTCATCTTCAGCCGATAGTCTCACTTGCTGAAGTCGGTGGTGCTTCTGCTAATGAGGGACGACTCTCGGATGATCGAGAGACATATAATATGTCAGCTTCCAGTGTCTCTGAAAGGTTGATTTTCCTCAGTATGAGTATCCGCAGAAGTCTTCATCTTTGACTTGATATTTTTGGAGTGCTCCACGGAAGATCCCGAAGAGTGGCTGTAACCAGAAGTCACCACTATCTGAGGCGCAAGGCATGGATTCATGGATATACCAATAACAAACACGCAACAAAAATGGTAATCCTCAACTCTTACTTATTTACGGTTTCAAGAACCTAGTGATAATAACATAAAAACCTCGAAAAACCTGCTCGCTTCTTCAAACTTGCCAAGACGAGAAAAATTTATTATTTAAAGTCAACACCTGACTTTGCGTGAAACTATGAATAATTCACATAACCTTTCATGTGAACATTCGCTGATTTTCTACATGTGTGCATACACTATAAAATCGTAAAACTCATACATACATTATTTCATCACGTATACAATTGCTTACTTTCAGCAATTGCTCAAAAATCATGACTTAATTTTCATAAAGCCGTGAACAACCCACGTAAACTTTTACTATGTGAACACTCACTGATCTTCAAAAAAATTGTACATACGTCCATTCTACAATTGTGAAAACTCACATATAGACATTATTTCACCATGTATAATTATCTACTTTCAACAGTTGTTCAAAATCAAACCATTGATTTTACAAAATATATATATTCAACGTGAAACTCACGTAAATTTGAAATATATATATATATATATTTGCTCCCTCGCACGAGCATCTGTCTTTGAAGCGAGAGTATATTTTCAAAGATTTTCCGAAAACTCGAAGATAAAAAATTTCATGAAGGCTCATAAAAATTTTTTTATTACTAACAGACGCACGTCTATCAAAAAAAAAAAAACTTTTCTCTCGTACGAGCATCCACCTTTGAAACGAGAGTTTATTCCACTTTATGAAATCTCACATATTTAAAATATAAAATTTTGCTTTTCGTGAAAGCTCATAGACGAATTTTATATCATTAGACTCAGGTCTATTTTGTTTGTTCCTTAAACTAACGAACGAACGAGCGTCTATTCATAAAACAAGGATTTGTTTTCATGGGCCCATCCCGCGAATCCTGACCAACCACGGACTCGTCGTCCAAACCAGCGGTTCAACACCAATTTATGCTCATCAAACGACACTCCAATTATGACATTGAAGCCTTCATCAAGTCGTGGTTTGCTCATGCTCTCTAAATCCGGTAACGTCTCAACTTACGACTAAGTTCAATTACTGGTATTGTTATTTATGACCGGAAAATCACCATTTAATGCTGACTGAGGAACACAACTTTCCTCAGTAAGAAGGGAACTTAATGTATATGGAGGATTTTCGACAAGGGATAAAATCGTAAACTCATAATCATACGAAGCTCTAATCCAGCAATCAGACGTGAGTATTGAGACACGGGTCTCTCATCGAATTCTCAACGGAGAGTACTTTCTCTCAGAGTACATGTAGATATGTAGTCTCACGACTGGACAACGGCATATCTCATGAATACTGAACACTTTCAGTGATTATTTCTATATAGTATCACGAGATGGACGGCTCCTAGACAGCTTGCTCTGCTAGTATAGAGCGATAACGTATTCAGGAACAAACAATGAGTTTACCCTGACTATATAAAGGATATGACTTACCGACAAGCTCATATCGGGATAATTAATGCTCCTAGACAGCTTTCTCTGCTAGTATAGAGCCACAAAGTTAATTATTCCTAATTAAGATTAATTCTGCCGTGACATTCACTACTGAATTCCCAGAATAATCTATTATTGCTCCTATTCCATGGTCGAATCCACGAATGGTCCCATGGAATGGCAATAACAATTGCTCCTATTCCATGGTCGAATCCACGACTGGTCCCATGGAATGGCAATAAACAATTGTTTTGATTCTATGATCGAATCCACAGCTTGATCTCATAGAATAACAATAACTATATTATCTCATTACTCCGATTTCATGATCGAATCCACAACTGGTCTCATAAATGGTAATAGATAAATCTTAATTACTCCGATTCTATTGTCGAATCTACGATCCCATGGAATGGTAATTCTCACTTTATTATTATGAATTCGTAGTCGAATCCTCAGCTGATCCTATGAATTAATAAGAAACATCTTATTACTCAGTTTTGTGAATTATTCTCCACTGAATTCCACAATTAGTAATAAATAATCAACAACCGGGCGTCTGAGATACCTCTAAGTAAAACCCGACTTATATGGTGAAAGTGTATTCAACGACAATGCACTAACAGTCACCGCACGAACGAGTATTTCAAAATACGACGAAACTATTAACCTATTGCAAAATAGGAAGAAAATAATAAATAATCAAAATATTGACCAAGGCGCCAAGGGACTGGACTCATTGACTGGCCGACCGTGACATGACCAATCCCACGCCAATTTTATATTTTATCATATTTTTATTATTTTCCTTCATCTGATGAAAATCCTTTCATTTGAACAAATCTCCTTCGTCTCGAGGAAACTCCTCGACTTCATGGTGTTTTCATAAACCCATGAAAATAATATAAAATTAAGAAAAAATAGTGTGGGGCGTGACCATTGGCCAACCGGCCCCACACCTTATGGTTCCTCATATTATTATTATTATTATTATTTCTCTGATTTCATGAAAAAACTCCTTGATTTCATGGTATTTTGCAAAAATTAGGAAATAAATAATATTAAATTATGAAAAACTTGTGGGACCGGACCCTAGCCGGTCCCACACGCCCCTTTATTTTATTATTATTTATTTTATCTTCCTTGAATTTATTAAATTCCTTGATTTCATGGTATTTCTCTCAAATTAGGAAAATTTCCCTCAAATCATGAAAAATACATTAAAAAATATATATAAAATTATGAAAACTTGTGGGACCGGGCCCTAGCCGGCCGGCCATGCATCCCACGGCCCCACGCGCCCTTGTTTTTATTATTTTAATATTTTTGCTTCCTTGAACTCATGAAAACTCCTTCACTTCAGGGAAACTCCCTAAATTCATCAAAACTCTTTAAATCCATGATATTTTCATAAAATCATGAAAAATATTATAAAATTAAGGGAAAGGCACCACGGGACCGTGGTCACGACTGGCCGACCATACCTTGGTTTCACGGTCCTACACCTCCTCATTCCTTTATTTTATAATTATTCTCCATCATCTCATGGTGTTTTCCTCAGTTTCAGCGAAACCCTAATTTTGGCATATTTTCTCGAATGACGCTCACTGCTCGTCATAAAATATCAAAATTCTCAGAACTGAGACACGGACGTCTTGGGGACGCAAGCATGTTATCTTGACCGACCAATATTTGCTCTTTGGCTTACAGAAGTCGGTCCCATCAATTTTCACAGTTTTGACCTAATGTGCACAATTACACGTATTAGGTCCAAAACTCTTCCAAACACTTTGGATTTTCATGAAGTGATCGTCATTCGATCCCGTGACCACCCAGGGCCGGTTTCAAGACTCCTTGGTTGGTCCCTCACCTCTTCATAAGTAATTAGGTTTTTTCACCTAAGGCTCAGACGAGCATTTTCGAATAAATGATTAAACCAGCATTTGATCATTCTTTCACCAACAAATCGTCAACTCTTCAGGAGTTCTTTGTATTTGCTCACGTGAGCATATGGAAACTACATGGTTGATCCACGGTCCCATGTAGTCGCTCCCTCCTTCGTCCCATGGTTAAAATTCTGACGAACCATGAATTGATCATCAACTGATCAAATTAGGGTTTTTGAATCCAAGGATCATCATTCCAGATTCCAACCTTAATAATTTTACGACGACCTCATGGTCATTAATTTTATTAATTATGCTCGGTTCAACGACCAGTATTCTAATTAATATTTTTGGTACGCTGCCAATAATCCATCAGATGAGCAACACATGCTCAGATGATCAAATATTCAACAATTCATCACATGAGCAACACTTGCTCAGATGATAAATATTTGCTCAAACCAAGGAATATTGGTTCAACAATCAATATTCAACGATCCATCGAATGAGCAATACTTGCTCACTTCATCGTAAGAACTATACCTCTGTCTCATGACATGGTCAATTCATGAGTTTCAGAACATCATGTTCAACTCAGCAACTACATGGACTCATCGTCCCATCAAACCACGAAGTCATAAATTGACTAACATACCACGAGACGTCAATCGTGTCACTTTGGGGGGATATCACTTAGGGTTTTGGTCTGGCGGTCTACGACACATGTATTCAAACACACGATGGAATGTGAGCAAGTCGTGCAATCAGTTGAAGGAATTCACGAGGTAGTGGGTGGAAAATCGACCAAGTCTCCACACGTTGAGCAACTTGTTTCAAACACTATCTCCACTTCCCCACTCCTTGATTCCATCAATTGTCACACTTCATGGGGTCATGGTGTCTAAAATTCCAGCAATATAAATAAGTCTCTGAATCATGATTGAATCATCAACATCAACAATATCATCAATCTCACGTCTCATCGACAACACGAGATCATCAACTCATCAATTGAGCAACTATTCTCAATTGAGCAATTTCAATCATTCAGAGCTTATCATATTCAGAATTCACACACCCACAATCTCGATCACCATTGATCTCACACATTTCTCAGCTTCCCTCCTACATATCAACCCATCCTCTCTTGTGAACGAATTTACTCTGGAACGGTCATTGTCTTGATTTAGGCCGGAGTACTACAGATTGATCTCTAGAATCTAAAGCACCCCCTTTGCAGCGGTGCATCTGTGTGAGGTTTAACATTTCGCTCGGTTCGAGGAGTCTCCTCCATACGGTCGTCTCCTCAATTCCTTAAAAACCACCAAATCGTTTTTCCCCATATACACTCGCCTATCAATTTCTCGAAATATGTGTTGGTAAGCTTTCACTTTAGCCGAATTCATTTTTACCTAGTGACGAAAGTCATGTTATGTTTCAATCACTTTGAAAATTGCTCTGACGAAAAATGGTTTGTGAATAACGGCTATATCCGTCCTCTGAGAATGTTTCAATGATTGAAATGAGAGTTTAGATTACATAACCGTTGGTAAGATACAAGCATTGTTGTGGAAACACATATATGTATAAGTCCTTATTCCTTGAACCAAAGTTTGTGATCTTTGTTGATCAAGAGAAATGGAAGTCCGCGAACTAAGTCCGCGAACTGGCGGAAGTTCTCGACCCGAGAATTTCTGCTGGAGTTTGTGAACTCCTTCCATGAGCTTAAGTCCGCGAACTTGAGCAGGTTATATCTAAAACTGGTTGTTCTTGAACTCATGTTTATTTAAACTAAGGAATGCTTTTGCAAACCGTGGCTATAAAGTTCATGAACCGATTCGAGTGAATCAACACGATTTTGCTTCGATTGTGTCTTGTGTGGTTACATAAGATCTAAGCAGTTGAACAACTCTCTAACTAGTTCATTTGAGTCATTTGAACTAGCTATGGTGAAGAAGAATAAGGTTGATATGAAAGTAATCATATGGCTAACCATTTGGTTAACTATTGTTGAACCAAAATTGGACATTTTATTTGTGTGTAACAAGATAAGTTTTCGATACAACGGTTTAGAAATATTAGCTTGAATCTAATCAGGTTTTCATCTAACGGTGAATATTGAATGCTTTGTTACTAAGCTAACATTGATTGCAAACCCTGATTTGAAAGTGTATATAAGGGAGAACTCTAGCAACTGCGAAACCTAATCCTCACACATTCTGTGTGATACTAGTTGTGCTAAGCTAGAGTTGATTCTCCTTTAACCTTTGGTTTGTTCTTCTAAACCAGGTTAACGACTTAAAGACTTCATTGGGATTGTGAAGCCATACCGATACTAGTTTTCTTGTAGTTGTGTGATCTGATCTTGCATCTTCTATCGTTACGAGTACGATTGTAATAATTGGCTCGAGATTTTATATCTCCGATAGGCAAGATAGAAAAGTAATCACAAACAAACTTCGTCTCATCGTTTGTGATTCCACAATACCTTTTTTCGCTGCGTCGATTAAGATTATTGTGAGGTGAACAATAATACTAGGTTGTTCTTCGGGAATATAAGACCAGTTTATTGATTGGTTCATGTGCACCTTGATTTATCAAAAGACATAAAAAAACTTGTAGGTCTATTCGTGGGAGACGGATTTATCTATTATCGTAGACTTTTCTGTGTGATACAGATTTGTTTATTAAAGTCTTCGACTTTGGGTCGTAGCAACTCTTAGTTGTGGGTGAGATCAGCTAAGGGAATCAACTGTGCAATACTATCCTGCTGGGATCAGAGGCGTAGGAGCATAATTGTACCTTGGTTCAGTGTGAGATTGATTGGGGTTCAACTACAGTCCAGACCGAAGTTAATTTGGAGTAGGCTAGTGTCTGTAGCGGCTTAATACAGTGTGTGTTCAATCTGGACTAGGTCTCGGGTTTTTTTTGCATTTGCGGTTTCCTCATTAACAAAATTTCTGGTGTCTCTGTTATTTCAGTTTCTGCATTATATTGTTTTATCATTATAATTGAAATAATACAGGTTGTGCATTGTTCAATCAATTAGAATATTCGACCTTTTGGTTGTTGATTTAAATTGATTGACACTTGGATATTGGTCTTTGGTACCATCCAAGTTATCTCTCTAGTATTTGATAAAGACTCGCAGATTTCTATTTGCTTGAGTATATATCAAATCGAGAGATTGAGATATAAACTCTTTGATATACTTTTATCTAGATTGAGTCTGACTGTCAAGTTGGTTCTCTATAAATTACATTGGAGTTTGTCCATACAGATTGATAAGTGAAATTTTGGGTGTGGTTGTTAGACCCCCGCTTTTTCAAGTTTTGTGGACTCCGGAACCGGTCATAGTCTTAAGGTATCCGTACCGATACTCATACCTAAATAGTTCAGTTAACTCCGAACTTGGTTTGGCTCGTTAGCTTACAAACCAGTACACATACAATGACTAAAAGGACTCAAGAACGACCATGGTAATTGTACTTTGTACACCTACTAACCATGTTGATTATTTTCAAGTGCGATTAAATTATTTCTACGAGATAATTAGCATTTGATCAATTCTCTAAAAAAACATTAGACTTAATTGATCACATGATTGTGACTCAAGGTTAATGTCTTAAGTTTTCATGAAAATGAATATTAAGCTTTTAAAGTTCAAATCGGCTATTTTCGGCGAACCACCTTGAACATAGCCTTTATACACGGTTCGGTTACGGTTTTACCTAACCAGAGTGTATTCTTGTTTATGTAGATCAGATTCAAAGATTCATCTAACGGTAGATATTGATTGCTTGGTTCCAAAGCTATCTTAGCTTAAACCTAAAGCAACATATACTTTGAATGTCTATAAAAGGGAAACTTCAAGCAACTGGGATCTTTGAATACCAACACTACTTTTTGATGTGTCCTAGTTGTAACCAGAGTCGTCCTTTTCCTAACCTTTTTAGGGTTTAGCGATTACAAAGACTTCATAGGGATTCTTGAAGCCAGGTCCAATTATCTTTCCTTGATAACTCAAGTATCCTTATCTTGATCGATTATTGAGCTACTCAGTCGATCAAGATAGATAGAAATCATCAAAGTTCTCTTCGTCTTGAACTTTGTTGATTCCAAAAGTTTTATACTTGTAAGGTGAATAATAATCTAGGATGCACTTCGGGTTGCATAAGTCCGGATTTTGAGGTTAGATAGACTTTGTCGATTGCTATCGATTTGCATCACCTTTGATCAAACTTTTTGATTGTAAAAGGAGATCATATATAGGCTTAATCTGTGGGAGGTATATTTGGTTTAAAATCTTCAATTGAGTTGAAGCAACTCTTAGTTGGTGTGACGTCAGCTAAGGGAATCGATTGCGAGGAGTCTTGCTGGGATTCAATGGGCGTGAGGAGCGCGATTGTACCTTAATCAGTAGGATACTCGATTAGGGATCAACTACATTCCAGTCTGAAGTTATTTGGTAGTAGGATAGTGTCTGTAGCGGCTTAATACAGTTTGGTGTTCGATCTAGACTAGGTCCCGGGGTTTTTCTGCGTTTGCGGTTTCCTCGTTAACAAAACTTCTGGTGTCTGTGTTATTTCTTTTTCCACATTATGTCTTTTTATATAATTGAAATATCACAGGTTGTGCGTATATCAATCAAAGTTGTTAAGTCCAACCTTGTTTGTTGTATAGAACTTGATTGATCTTGGATATCGTTCTTTGGTACCATCCGAGTTCTTCCACGCTATAATCAGGTTTAGAGACTCGTTTCTGTTTAACTACTGATTGTGTAGAGAAAGATATAATGGTGGGTTTGGATGTAGAATTTTAAGGGTGGAATTTATGGGTCTAGGGGATTTTTTAGAATTACGTTTCCCTCTGTATATTTGGTTGCCCGAATCCTTGGAATGGGATTCAATTTTCCAGCAAATCCTCCATATGGAGTCTGACCCCTCCCCCCTAAGATTTGCGGGGAAACTTATCAAGGATTTATACCCAATTTTTTTTTTAACTCAAAATCCCATATATATGCAATTTTAAGATTTGAGGGTAATACCAAATGGTACAAAGACTTTAATACAAGAAAACTCTATAAATCCTAGGAATTTTAATTGAGTTACCAAACACACAAGGAATTTACATAAATCCCAGAATTTGTAATCCCATGGGATTATAAATTCCTGGAAACGGTAAATTATGCAAACAAACCCACCATAAAACTCTTTAAAACTATTCCTTGATTGAGTTATTACTCGCGGAATCTTATTAAGGTTTAGTCCATACAGGTTGTTAAATGAAACAGTTGGGTGTGGTTGTTATACCCTCGTGTTTTCAGGTTTATTTTTATGCTATTGTTTTCGGTTTATGAGATGTTAGTTTCGGTTTTTGTTAAAACCTAATTTCCAATCTCATATTGTGTTATCCCATATATTTGTGTGGCTTTCTGATTTAGCGGGATTAAGTTCTAGCCTTTTTAGGTAGGCTTTATCAAAGGATCATAAGGAAATATAAACTCATGTGTGAAAGTCACAATGATGTTGATAACAATTTATGTTTACATAGGTTGTGTTTAGCATAACATATGAGTTGTGGGTTTAAACTTTTGTTATTGGCACGCATTGGTGATTCAACCTTTCCCTGGTAAAGGTTGATTTGTCTTTGTTGTTGTTCTTTTGTTCTTGCGAGAGGATAAAAACAAACAGGGGGAGAGTTCTTATTTAAACTGGTGCTTGAATGATATATCTTTCTGGGGAGAAGTGGCTGCGGAAACCAAGGTAATGATTCTTTTATTGTTAGTCAATCGTTTTTCTGTTTAAGAAAAGCTTGATTTTATTGCATTTATTTTGCTTTCTCTTAACAAAATTATGTACAATTTATATTTTCAGTTATGATGTATGGATTGATTATTCTGATTCAATTGTTTCTCATTAAGAAAAATTGTGTAAATTCTTTTGACTTATTGATTTGGTATCTTCTTTATTGTTTGGTATCAATTGTTTTTCCAGTTAATACAGTTTGGTGTTTAAATCTGGACAAGGTCCCGGGATTTTTTAGCAATTGTTGTTTCCTCGTTAACAAAATTTCTGGTGTGTATGTGTGTTTTTTTTATCCCGCATTATATTGTTTATCTTTATAATTGAAATATCACAGGTTGTACGTAACTCAATCTAAGTAGATACGTCCATCGTAATTGTTAGATACGACTTGATTGATCTTGGATATTGATATTTGGAATCTTCCAAGTACTCTCACGGTATAATCAGGTTCACGGACTTTTCTCCGTTTACATATTGATTGTGAGAGAAAGAGATATAAACTCTTCATATGATTTCTGATTGAGATTCATTAAGTTATAACTCTTGGAATTGTATTCGAGTTTAGTCCATACAGGTTGCCTAAGTTGGTGGTGTATAATGGTACCCCCGCATTTTCAATTGGTATCAGAGCAGGAAAACACGAGAAAGACCTAATAAGTCTGTGTTTGAAGCAATCTGATTCTATGGACGAACGTATTATCTCTAATAACGTAACACCAGTTCAGAATCAACCAGATGATATTTTTTTAACACCTGAGGAAACTGTCACATCTAGATCAATATCTAAATACCCTCTTGATATAGAAACTGTTGATAATTGGGAATCACGCCTAGAAGAACAGTTGGATGAACATTCTGATGAAGGTGACTCAAATATTAATAGAATGCAGATGAGGAAATCTCAGTGTATATTAAGCTATTGAAACCGTTGGAAAAAGTAAGTTGACAATTTCTTCTCTCTCACCGTTTCTGACTGATCGCTGTCGAGAAAACAAGAAATTAAGAAGAATTTACTCAGGTCTTTATGGTTGGAATTCCCTTAACGATTATGTCCTCAATGATCGTGAGAATGACCTAAATAAAAAATCACTTGAATGTGATAATCTTCATAGAGATTTCTATAGTTTAGAAGAAAAACTTGTAGCAACTGAAGCAAGGATTAACTCCCAACAAATAAGTTTTGATGACAGAGAAAGCGCTTCTCTCGCTCGAGAAAAATTCCTTGAGGTTGATTTAGCTGTTGTTCTTGATAAAATAAAGATGTTAGAAGAAGACTTGAAAAGTTCAATACTAGCTCAAACAAATTAACCATAATGCTCGGAGCAAGTAAAAATCATCCGCTACACCAAATTGAGTAATTTGTAACACTGAATTGTTACACTAATAAACGCGACAGTGGTTGTTACACAAATTTGTGTGACATTGTCCAAAAGTGTAACAATATATCCAAAAAATAAATAAAAATTTATTAATTATGTCACGCTAAAAAGTGTAACAATTCAAATATTATTATGTAAAAACAAAACAAATTAATTTAGAAAAATAATTTTCCCGCTCGAGCCAATAAAATACCGCCAAAATATAAGCCACTCACGATTTTTTAGTGGATTCTCCCTTATCTATGAGTAACTACATTTTCTTGTTCAGTTATTATCAAAACCTAAAAAACCAAACTAAGAAAAACGCTGAAAGTAAAAGGAAAATATCATCTTCTCCTCTACCGTGAAAGCTCCTCTAGAAAAATTGTTGATTTTCTTTTATTTTCTATGTTGTCTCTGTCGTATTCAAAGTCGACCGTGAAATTAACGCAAAAAGAATCAAAGCAAGAGATTATATTATCAGCAAGAGATTAGGTATTTCAAAAATCACTGTTTTTCTTGAAACCTCTTTGTTGTAAGATTCGTGTTGTTCTCGTGTTTTTCTTCCAATATTGAATATCCTTCACTGTTCTTCTGCCTTGTTCTCTGAGAAAAGTTATGAATAATAAATATCATCTCATGTTAGATTTGATTTTAGGGGTTTCTATAGATTTGATTTTAGGGGTTTCTATAGATTGATTATCCTAATTTTAATTATTATGTTGCCCTAATTCTATGATTGAGATTCGTTACTATTCTTCTTCTTTTGCAATTTTATTTATTCAGGTTAACAAACATTTGGTACAATTTCAGGGATTTTGGTATCACATCATGTGCAATACGATTTCGTGTTATTTTACTTTCATTCTCTTTTTGGTGTTTTAATTTATATGATATAGAGTAATTTAACTTGTTTGTGGACAAGTTGCTTGATGAATTGCAACAAAGAAACAGATTTACTTGATAGAGTTGTGTGTTTACTTAGTTTACTTGATAGAGTTGTGTGTTTACTTAGTTAGACTATGCTTTTGAAAAACGTCAGCATACATTGCCTATAGGTGAACTAGGGAGTGAAATACAGTATCCTTAGTTGCTCGTCCTGTAATATTTGATATTCATGGTCATATGGGTATGCTACTTTGATTTGTAATTAACATATTTTGATAATCCATTTGCCCCATACTTTTCCATATCAATTTATGTTACAGTTTTCATAATGTACTCGTTGAATCTGCTTCCCCAACTTGACATTTCACTTAACTGAAGAGAATGATACTAGCTAGCATTAAGATTGTGTAATAGCTTTTTACAGTGGACCACTGGTGCTTATGGTGTAGCCTAACGTTGTCATGACTGTGTTTTGTAGTTCTTAATAAGATATTAGATGGTAGATCCATTTGCTGATTATATTGCACACAGAGGTGTGCTAAGCAAGAATTACTCACAACTGCTTTTTGGGATACCATAGTTAACAAAGGAAAGTCTTCCATAGTCGGAGTAAAAAAGGTAACCAACATCTTTTGCGATTTTATGATGATCACCTTAGTGTTTCTATCGTCATTGTTGCATTAACTATTGCATCACTGTACGAAATTAGGTTATTAGTAAAATTGGTACTTACATGAAATTTTCCAACTTTGAAATCTCATTGGTCTTGCTTTAGTGTTGATCTAAAAAAAAATATTATCTTGATGCGTGTCTAACCGAAAAATCAAATGAGAAGTGGATTGCATGGCTTGGAATTGCTATAGATTGGATTTTTCCAATCTGCCTCATATAGGATCAGAATCACGCAGCTGCAACACTTCAGCGAAATTATTAACAACATAACACAACAATGTCGCAAAGCAATTTCAAAAATGACATAATAATCGACATCAGTTAAATCATGAGAAAAATATGATGGACTTGCGAAAATTAGGAAGTGTGCGAGATTAATATTTGTAAGGTTGCGAGAATGTCACAAACCATATCCGAAAATAAAGGACAGATTAGCTGTCATCCACTATGTAGTTCCCTATAAATAGTCATTCAGTTGTAAAGGAAAGGAGAGAGATATTTTTTGAGTGAGAAGCAAGTAAATAGGAGAGAGAAAATCTAGAGCAGTGGTTATTCTTGATTCCTTTATTTTTTTCTTGTAGAATTGTTCAAAGATTCATCAATAAAATTAAGATTGTTGATCCAAAAATGAGTTGAATTTTAATGAAATCTTGTGAGGGGTGTAGTGTAGGATTTCCTGCAACTACACCTCCCATGTAAATTATAACTAGTTTGACGAGAAATCATTACTTATTTTTTCATTATATATGATCCTTCTTCAAATAAGTCTCAATTACGGGTGAGAAAGTTTGCAAGAATTACTGACACTCATCAGAATTAACTTGTCGATGGAGTTATATAAAAAGGATAGCATGTTTCATGTTTCTTTAATTATCATAAACCTGATGATTAAATATTGAAATTCCCCGGGTCATGTACATTTTTTTTAGTTATATCCGTAGGTTAGCTGAATCATAAACCGTATATTTCAATTTTGCAATTGGAACTTCCATGCATGGTTTTGTTATATAAAACATTTGTGGATGTTTTCTTTTTACAATTTTATGCATCTGACTTCCTCTCTTTGCTAAATTCACTTCTTTTTTTCATTTGTTGAACAAGCACTTTTGGAAATCATGCAAGAGTTAAACCTAGGAAAATGAAACCAAAAAGACGTACTTCTATCATGCAAATAAGCAGACACTAACAGTTGCTTACAAGTAGAAGTTTTTTGTTGGTATTAAAAATTTGGTTAAAGTTGTCTTATTTCTTCATATAATTGCAGCAATATATCAATCCTTTGTATTGATGTTAGGTCGTTTCAGATTCTCAATGTCTTCAATTTGGATAACGAGAATCGAGCTAATGAGAATCGAGCTAACGAGAATCGAGGGATCAAAGAACACCTTATGAATATATCTATTTTACAAAAGGCAGAACCAGGAGAAGAACTATTGATCTATCTTGCGACAACATCACATGTTTTAAGCGCTGTGTTATTGCGAACGGACGCAGGAGTGGAAAAGCCCATTTATTACATCAGCAAAACATTTAATGCTGCAGAGAGGAATTATTCCAAAATTGAGAAGCTAATTTTAGCATTAGTATACGCCGCATTTAAACTTCGCATATATTTTCAAGCACACAAAATAAGGGTGCTAACAAAAGTACCAATTGAATCAGTGATGAAGAATTCAAAAAGATCAGGTAGGGTGGAGAGATGGAATGCACAAGTAGGACATTTCGAAATCAAGTATGAAATATTATCTTCACCAAAATCACAAGTTGTCGCAGATTTCTTAGCAGAATTTCCTTTAGAAGATGATGAAGCGGTAGAGGAGATGATGGATATATAAGAAGAACATGGAGATCCAAAAGACTTATTAACAGAACCAAATAGATGGGAGATATTGGTAGATGGATCATCAAATGGAGAAGGCAATGGAGTTGGAATTGTTTTAATTTCACCAGAAGGAGCGAAGATGGCTTTTTCATTCAGATTGAAATTCGCATCCACTAATAACGAAATGGAATATGAAGCTGTGGTACATGCCTTAAAGTTCGCAATAGAAATGAAACTAGAAAATGCCAGGATCACTAGTGATTCGCAGCTAGTTATTCGCCAAATAAAGAGAAAGTACACTACAAATGAACCATCCTTGAAGAAATACAAGAAGCTCGTTGAAGAATTGTGAGCGAAAATCCCAAAGATAAAATGGAGGCACATTTCAAGGAAGGATAACAGACTCGCAGACGCTTTTGCTTTCATCTCAAGCATGATGACAGATCCAACTGCGAGATGCATAAAAATACAAACACTTCTGTCACCATCAATCAATAAAGAAGAAGAAGAAGAAGAAGAAGAAGTGAACGTAATGATAATAGAAGGTGGAGAAGAAGAACAAACGAACAATATCGCAGATTGGAGAACAGAACTTCATGCATATTTGGCGAAAGGAGAAACACCAAGAAACAGATTGGAAGCACACAAGTTAAAAAGCCGCGCAACAAATTATGAATTAAGAGATGGGCTGCTATACCGAAAATCCTTTAATGGACCATCACTCAGATGTTTGACACGGGAAGAAAGAGAAAAGGTGCTAAAAATGTTACATAGTGGGGATGCTGGCAATCATAGCAGGGGAAGATCTTTGGAACATAGAGCAAAAATGCAAGGCTATTATTGGCCTTACATGCACGAAGATGCAAAACAAATATCAAGACGTTGCGAAGATTTTCAGCGGCATAGAAAGAAAATACATGCACCTGGAGCACTATTGTCATCTTCAACCAGTGTATGGCCTTTTGGAAAGTGGGGCTTAGATATTGTGGGGCCATTTTTACCAGGATCTGTACAAAGAAGATACTTAATAGTCGCAACAGATTATTTTACAAAATGGACAGAAGTAAAGCCAGTACAGCATATTCGCAACAAAGATATCTTTACATTCATATTCGAAAATATCATTTGAAGATTCGGAATTCCCGCGCAGTTGGTATTTGATAATGGGAAACAGTTTGAAGGACAGAACATAGAAATGTTACTTAATGCATTTAAGATAAAATGTGGAAAGTCTACTCCTCTGTATCCACAAGCTAATGGGCAGGAAGAGGCAACAAACAAAACAATTGCAGATATATTAAAGAAGAAATTAGAAAGACATCATAGAGCATGGTGTGAACAAGTACATAATGCAGTATGGGCTTATAACACAACTAGGAGAGAAGCTACTGGAATGTCACCTTTTTGTATAACATATGGAGTTGAAGCGGTGTTACCAACAAAAGTTGTTATTCCGACGACAAAGAGAGAAGTTTGGGAGAAAAATCTTAGTGCGAGTTTGATTTTAAGCAAACTTGATGAGTTAGAAGAAAAAAGAGAAACAGCTTTACAGCATATGGAGAATTATCAGCGAATATTAGCCCGAGAATATAATAAACGTGTCAAAGTACGCGAATTTCAACCAGGAGATTTAGTTCTGCGAGAGACACCAATATATCAGCGAGAAAATGGTGGAAAGTTAGCGAAAAATGGGATGGATCTTACATCATTAAGGAGATAGTTGGGACATGAGCTTATAAATTAATGGATCCAGAAGGTAGAGATGTTGGTCATAGACTTGACAGACCATGGAACAGATTGTACTTAAAGAGATATTATCCATAAGAAGCTTTGAGAAGTTATGTACGGCGCAACAAAACGATTGCGAATAAACATTCAATGAAAGAATAGTTGCGAGATTATTCATATCAAAACAAGATCATGATATGCGAAACTTTCGCAGAGATAATCAGAGAACAATGACAAAAGAGAAAGGGGCGAACCTTTATGGCGTACACCCTAGTTCGTGAATAAAATTTCGCAAGAGGCAAATGTAAGACCTAAAGTACGTCATATAAGGGGGTACCTGTTGCATGGCTCAGGGAAAGGCTATACCGCCACTGGAACCTGAGTCATGGAGATTTGGGGTCAATAAAGCCCATCCGGGAGAGGCACCTTGGATTCTCAGCTTAAGCATATGACTTAGGTTGGGAGACTAAGGTAGTAAGGACTCTCCCAAGGAGTGCATAATCTGACCAAGGCGCCGAGGTACACGGTTGAGTCAAGAGTGCCAGGGGCGTCTGGAGCGTACCTTGCCATTCTTGACAAGTCTTGGCTTATACTGTACTCGGCCCGAAGAAAACCCCACTTAGGGTGCAGTCTCGTAACCATAAACCTTATAGGTAAAAGGGATAAGAGGCTGTGAAAACAACTGGTTGTTGTTAAGAACGGATGGGAGGAGCCAACATTGTATGGTAGAGGTACGCCTCCTTGAAGGGGCAACCAGGGGGGAGATAAGGGCGGCACCCTCCATTATGGAGCTGATAAGTGTCTTAAGACGCAAATGTCATGAAGCTTTTTACTCGCAAGGGTATTAAGGCTTGTCATATTTGTGAGTTAATCCTGAAGAGGCAATAATATTAAAGAGAAAGATAAGACGAGATCAATGGGTTTTCGCATGAAAGTGCGAAGACGTCCTGCGATTTCGTCGCACAACGGCAATGTCATGGGGCTTTATTTTCGCAAGAATATTTAGGCCTGTCATATTGTCGCAATAATCCTAAAGAGGCAATAATACAAAAAAAAAGTTAAGGCAAGATCAATGGGTTTTTGCATGAAAATGCAAGAACGTCCTGCTATTTTGTCGCAATGACAACAGGTGGCATAATAAGACCTTTAATTAGGAAGGCAAAATAGGACCACATGACAAAACAGAATATTTATAAGTATTCATAACAGATCATTTCTCGCAAGAAAGATAATGAGAGGCAAATATGGGAATCAGTAAACAAAAGGCATTATCTTTCTCGCCAGCAAAATACTAAAAGAGAAAATTAATTCCAAAGTTGGTTGAAGAATATCATTCGCAAGAAATAATAAAGATAAGAGAGTTCAAGAAGATAGAACTAGATAAGAAGCTCATGCTTCAGTATTAATTCCAGTAGAAGGAGACAATGGGCGCTCTTCGCCAATGTTCTCATTATCGCCAGCCTTTTCTTCATTTCGATTCTGATCTTCACCAACAATAATTTCTTTGAGAGGGACTTCTTTTCCACCGCCATCTTGATTATCGCCAGCAATTACTTCTTTAGAAGAAAATTCTTTTTTGCTTCCATCTTGATTAGCACCAGCAGTTGCTTCCTTAGAAGGGATCTCTTCTTCATCTTCCAAAAGATTATTCTCTCCATCGCTTTCATAATCATAATCACTGTCAGCAGGACGAGGAATTTCATCATCATCTACTTCCAAAGATTCGATTGATGTAGGAGGAAGAGATTTGGACAATAAAATATCATTCACAAGAACTTCAGCCCGGAGATGAACTTGACGAAGAAGTGTTCTATGATGATTCCTACCTTGAATATCCTTAAAGTGAGCAAGATAATCCAGTCTTCTTTCTGCTCGGTCGTGAGCACTAGTAAGGACAGAGACGAGTAGTGCATTTTCTTTGTGAATTTTGGCATATTTAGCCTCCAAAACAGAAATGGAGGAATGAAGATTTTTCTCCGACTCTGCGAAAAGTAGAATACAAAATTTCAGTAAGATGAAGAACTCAAAAAGGTATGACACAGAAAAGATAGTTAAGGCAGTCAAACTGTTATGACTACCTTCCTTTTGCGAAATAAGGTGCTGAATCAAAGTCAGAGAATTATTCTCCCAACGGTCCATCGCATCATCAAATTTATCTCCAACTAAACCTTTAAGTCGAGACCGAAGATTTTTCTCTTTAGAAATAAGAAAAGCATTTTTCTTCGCAAGTGAAGAATAAGATTCTTCTAGTTTGGAATATTGTTCTTTAAGTTGGTTCGCCTTTACACTTAAAGCTATTCTACCTTGAATGAGTGTATCTCTTTCAGAGATAGATAACTCTGTTACTTCTTTAAGTTCATTTCTCAAAGAGCGAAGAGATTGTTCTTGGTCATCACATACTTTCTGAAGGATGCTAAGTTGTTGCGAAGATATCGCCATCTTGTTTAAACAAGTTCGCTTCTCTTGAGATAAAATTTTATTCTCATCTGATAAAGTTTCCGTCCCTAGATTAGCTTTAGATAAAGAATAATAGAGGCGAGATATTTCATTACTTAATAAGTTTTGCCTCTGAATTAATTGGGTATTTTCATTGGTAAGATTATTTATATGATCAACAGAATATGAATAGAGGTTATCTAATTGTTTATATTGATCCGTCAAAATCTCTTTATCAACACGGGCTTCTTCAACAGCAGATTCAAATTGATATCTCTCCATTATTCGTTTCTGGTTTAAGGCTTAACATGCGAAAAAGGGATTTCAAGGGCAATTAAATATGGAAAGGATAAAATCATCAGAAAAGCAAATTTAAGACACAGGTAAGGAAATCATACCTCTCAGTTCATCATTCTTCTTGCGAAGATTGTCGCGATCCAGCGAAACATTCTGGAGCTTTTGATTTTCGAGACGAAGAGCATTACACTCTAAAGTCATCGTTTGGAGATTCTTATTTAAGTTTTGACCTCTTTTTCCAAAGCTGTTTGCGAAGCAGCTCTGTCAGAGCCAAAATACTTACTCAGAATTTCGCAAACACCAGATTTAATAGGATCAATGGGATACTTCTTAACATCATCCAGAATCTCAGACAAAACAGTGAAAGCAATATTTATTCCTTCCACAGTTTCTTTCGAAAAAGGAAGAGGCTCAGGTAGAGAACTGGCAATGATAGAAGGTTGGGAAACATTATTAATAGGAGGAGAAGAAGTTTCATCCACAAAAGGATTAATAAGGGGGGTTTCAATCATTGAAAGGTCAGTTGAAGGAATGAAATCTGAGGAAACCTTTTCGCGAATTGGAGATAATGGTTTAACTTGCGAAGATGTCGCAGGAGATTTTGAAGGGATAAGTAAGTGAAATGGAACAAAGGTTTCAACGGTTTTGAGGTGGCGATATTTCTTGAGAGGTTTGTTGGCATCCTTATCACCCTGCGAATCACAATCCAGATAAGAAATAGAGGCAACAATATTGTTATTAGCAAAGAATAATGTTTCTTACTACCTTATGATCCGCAGACTTTCTTTTGTTTACCACAACCTTATGCTGCAATTTGGGTATATTAGGGTTCTAAACCGTAAATTTGGTGTTAGAGGCATTTTTGCTGAAATAACAACAATGTGGGAATCACATAAACATCATCAAATAAGGCAGTAAGCAAGATCAATTTCAGCAAAACCCATAAGAAAGAAAAAACAAAACTAACCTCGATAAATCCATGGAAAACACAGCAGGAAGATTAATTCGTAAAAATTAAAAAGGAAGAAAATTACGAACAGTGAAGATCTACAGAGGGAACAGTATGGAGATGAAGAATAAATTAAAAATATTGAAAGAAGAAGAAAGAAGAAAAAGTTGCAATGGCGGAATTTGAAGAAGAACGATGAAGTTGCAGAGAAGATAAAAAGAGAGAAAAGGAGAGTAAGAAAGAGTATATATAGAGGAAATTTTTTTCGAGAAGATAAACACAGTTAAGGCGAAAAGACGTGAACGGCTGAGAAGCAGCGGTTACAGTAGACGTGTCAAGAAACTAATGGAAGAAAAGATACGTGTAATAAATGCAAGATACGAAGAGATGGATAACTGCGGCATTTCTCATATCATTCTCTTCTTCGCAGAGACGACATGAGAAGAGGCAAGATGTAGGATCAGAATCTCGCAGCTGCAACACTTCAGCGAAATTATTAACAACATAACACAACAATGTCGCAAAGCAATTTCAAAAACGACATTATAAACGACATAAGTTAAATCATGAGAAAAATATGATGGACTTGCGAAAATTAGGAAGTGTGCGAGATTAATATTTGTAAGGTTGCGAGAATGTCGCAAACCATATCCGAAAATAAAGGACAGATTAGCTGTCATCCACTATGTAGTTCCCTATAAATAGCCATTCAGTTGTAAAGGAAAGGAGAGAGATATTTTTTGAGTGAGAAGCAAGTAAATAGGAGAGAGAAAATCTAGAGCAGTGGTTATTCTTGATTCCTTTATCTTTTCTTGTAGAATTTTTCAAAGATTCATCAATAAAATTAAGATTGTTGATCCAAAAATGAGTTGAATTTTAATGAAATCTTGTGAGGGGTGTAGTGTAGGATTTCCTGCAACTACATAATGGCGCTAGAAACAGGGACTGAAGGTTGAAAGTTGAAGATTGTTGTTCAAATCAAGAAAGTGATTAAACAAATCAGTGAACCAGTTAAAAGAAAAATGATTAGAGTCAATGAAGATGACAGATTGGAGTGTAATATGATAACAAAAACAATGGTTAATGAATTCCATGAAAACATCAAAGGAAGGATACATAAACGAGATTTTGAAGGAAGGAAGGTTACGGCGGTAGAAAAGACATCACCCTTGAAAGATTGGGAAAAGCAAAAAATCACATTCATGGCAGCAGAAATACCAAAAAAAAATTTGAGCCACACATCTCCATTGGTTATTACAGTACCTATTACACGAAAAGAGAAGGGGACAACAACAAAATCCATGGAAGAATGGATCTTGAACAGAACTTTAGTCGATACAGGAAGTTCAGTGGATATAATATTCTATCATGCGTTCAAAGGAATGGGATTCAAAGATGAAGAAATGTCTTGTTCAACATATCTTGTTCATGGCTTTGGAAAATCCACAACAAAACCTAAAGGAGAAATAGTGGTGCGAATTCCACTAGGAGAGATCGAAACACAAGTGACACTATGTGTAGTGAATATGGAATCACCATATAACATGTTGTTGGGGAGGCCATGGATACACGCAATTAAAGCTGTAGCATCAATGCATCAGGTTCCCCATGCCAAATGGAGTAGGTGAGGTTAGAGGAGATATTGACAATGCAAAATCATGTTATCAAATTGAAGTAAAGCATTATGAAGGACGAGCAAAAAAACGACAATTTCGCAGAAAAATAGCAAAGGAGGCAAAGAAAGAAGAAGAATTTAGAGTGTACATGATAAGAGCAAAAGAAGGTAAAGGAATACCCAGCGAAATTTCGGAGGAAGGAGATGGACCTATGAAGATGATAAAAGAGCCAACACCAATGGGAGAACCCAAGGCCAGTTACACTGCGGCAGAACCAACAAAAGAAGTAAATGTTGGGACTATAGAAGAACCCCTAATACTGAGGATTGGAACCAAGATGGATGCAGAAGAGGAAGAAAGAACTGTCAATATTTTGCGGGAATATAAAGATATTTTCGCGGGGAGCATGGATGAGATACTTGGAATAGATCCGTCAATCTGTTTAAAGCAATTTCAAAAACGACATAATAAACGACATCAGTTAAATCATGAGAAAAATATGATGGACTTGTGAAAATTAGGAAGTGTACGAGATTTATATTTGTAAGTTTGCGAGAATGTCGCAAACCATATCCGAAAATAAAGGACAGATTAGCTGTCATCCACTATGTAGTTCCCTATAAATAGCCATTCAGTTGTAAAGGAAAGGAGATAGATATTTTTTGAATGAGAAGCAAGTAAATAGGAGAGAGAAAATCTAGAGCAGTGGTTATTCTTGATTCCTTTATCTTTTCTTGTAAAATTGTTCAAAGATTCATCAATAAAATTAAGATTGTTGATCCAAAAATGAGTTGAATGTTAATGAAATCTTGTGAGGGGTATAGTGTAGGATTTCCTGCAACTACACCTCCCATGTAAATCATAACTAGTTTGACCAGAAATCATTACTTATTTTTTCATTATATATGATCCTTCTTCAAATAAGTCTCAATTATGGGTGAGAAAGTTTGCAAGAATTACTGACACTCATCAGAATTAACTTGTCGATGGAGTTATATAAAAAGGATAGCATGTTTCATGTTTCTTTAATTATCGTAAACCTGATGATTAAATATTGAAATTCCCCAGGTCATGTACATTTTTTTTTAGTTATATCCGTAGGTTAGCTGAATCATAAACCGTATATTTCAATTTTGCAATTGGAACTTCCATGCATGGTTTTGTTATATAAAACATTTGTGGATGTTTTCTTTTTACAATTTTATGCATCTGACTTCCTCTCTTTGCTAAATTCACTTCTTTTTTTCATTTGTTGAACAGGCACTTTTGGAAATCATGCAAGAGTTAAACCTAAGAAAATGAAACCAAAAAGACGTACTTCTATCATGCAAATAAGCAGACACTAAAAGTTGCTTACAAGTAGAATTTTTTTGTTGGTATTAAAAATTTGGTTAAAGTTGTCTTATTTCTTCTTATAATTGCAGCAATATATCAATCCTTTGTATTGATGTTAGGTCGTTTCAGATTCTCAATGTCTTCAATTTGGATAACGAGAATCGAGCTAATGAGAATCGAGCAAGTAAAGAATGATAAGTTTTGTTCTCCTAGTAATTTTCTTCTCTTTCGCTTAAAATTGTAAGTTGTTGTTTTACTTGTATTTCATTTCTTTTATGTTGTTGTTTTGAAGGTGATTTCACGATCTGTAACTTACTCGGGAACATTATCAGGAGTATAATGACAATGGACCTCAAGTAATGGGCACATTTACAGCAAAGGAGGATCTGATCTAAGATAATTGCACGGTCATTTTTACTGTTTACAAGCACCGCGTGTGATTGGTATGAACTCATTGCTTTCAATTTTAGAGTTCATATAACTCGCAGGCAGCAGAGGTTAGCTGCTCTTGTCTTGTGCTATGGCTTGTATCCTATTTTTATTTTTTTGTTTGTAGTGACTGTGATATTACAACCCGTAAATTAATAATCAAATAATTGAGAACATTATCAGCATTATAACGATACAGGATCCCAAACGATGGGCACACTTATAGCGAAGGAGGATCTGAGCTTGTGAAAAGAGTGGTTGCAATGTAACTTAGGCTCAGGTTGGTTTTCTGGCAAGAAACTTGATTCTCATCCGATGTAACATTGATCCTAATGTGTTCTCATATTAATACTCCCTCTGTCAACTAATAGTGGGACGGAGATAGTATATTATACTCGTATACTTATACATGTGTGCTATGTGCAGGAAGACCTTCATTAGTACATGCATCTACAGCGCCCTCTGCTGCACCACCTCCTAAATCATATATGGAGGTTTAATTGATTTGCTGTGCTAAGCCGTAAAAGGAAACAACACAAGCATCTGTCTAATTATAGTCAATGATGGACTACTTCATTATTAAGATATTGATAATCAGGTTATTGTAACGAAATAGTGGTCTAAACTGCACTAATATTACAGTGCACAATCTTAATTTTTATTGGTTTCCAATTTTTGAAACTTGAACTAGTTGATGTTGAAACAGATTTCTTTATTAATTTAATTGCTATTAAAAATTTTGGGTTCTTTTCAGAATTATGGACATGTTTTTTGTGGATTTTGGAAAGTCGATGTACGTATCCAAAACAGGATGGAGGAATAAAAATAAATATTCTTTTTTCTTAATTACTGCATAATTTTGTTACACTAATATATGTTAGAGATTTGACATACTTTTTAGTGTGATTTAAATTAGGGATAATTGAAGTTTAGTACTCAGGTTTAGACCAACACTAGGCTTTGGTCTAACATTTGTCCAACGTTAGGCCTTGGTACTTGGACTGGATGTTGACCTTGGTTGACTGTTTATGACCTGACTTTTATTAATTTTGTGAAATAAAAAACTGTAATAATACTGAGATTACAAGTCTAGCCCTGAAGTGGGTCTAAGATCCGACGGTTGAGAAATTTTTTATTTAGTGTACGGCTTGAATGTAAGAGACCAATTAACCCTAATACTTCATTCTTGTTCCTCCGCATCCATTTCCAACTCAATCTTCGTCTTCTGCAACACCCATTCTCTTCACCGATCAGTTCCATTAACACCACATCTGAATCAAATTAAACCCTAACCATTGTTCATCTCCAACTCATGTTCTTCCCTCTTTATCGTATCACCTGCTCCCTGTAACAAATTCAAGCAGCAAACCCCATCTTTGTAACAGCGTACCAACTCAAATTTCTTCTCTTAAATTCCCAAATCTTTATCAATTTCAGATCACTTCAAACAGACAAAACCCATATTAATTGATCCAAGTGAAAACCCCAATTTAATTTCATATATCGAAATCCCCCGATCTTTGAATCAAGCAAACCCTTTCTACTGAATCAAATCAAACCTCAATTTCTGGATCAAAACCCCAATTTTGCCTAATTAAAACCCCATTTCTAAATCAAAATCCCACTTTTACCAAATCAAAACCTTAATTTCACTAATAGAAACCCTAATATTTGTTGTTATTTTCTGAACTGATGGTGTTGGTTAAGATGGAGTGGTGTTATATAATTGGTGGATATCGCGATGCTGATGAAGAAATGACTATGGAGGTTGTGATGGTCTCTTCCTGCCAATGGTATCGATGAGTTAAGAGGAAGAAATTGAAAGGGTATAAATGTTGTTCTGTTGCTATACTTTCAACCGGCATTGATGTTGTTAGTGATGCAACGAAACTGAAATGGTGTTGATTTTTTTTCCTGTTTTTATTGATCTTTTTAGTAAAGAGACGAAGAAACTGAACTAGTGGTCGGAAGATGGAAGAGAAGAAGGTGGGAGTGGGATCGAGAGTTCATAGTTGGGTTAGGTTAGGTTCGCGAAGCGTGTAAAATGTATGTGTGACTATAAGGGTGATTTAGTCCAAATAAAGAGTAAATAGTAAATGGCATAATGTTTTATTTTTTTTAATAATTACTAAACAGAAGTCAAAATTTAACATGGTCAACTAGGGTCAACATCCAGTCCAGGTACCAAGCCCTAACGTTGGAAAAATGTTAGACCATAGCCTAGTGTTGGTCTAAACCTGAGTACTAAACTCCAATTATCCCTTTAAATTAATTAAAGTCACACTTATTAGTGTGACCACTAACGTGTAACAAAAGAAAAACACCATATTTATTACACTTATATGTGTGACAATAAATAAGAAGTCACACATATAAGTGTAACAAAATGTCTGTTTTGGTGTAGTTCGTGATACACGAGGATTGGGCTATAAGAGAATAGATGCTCCAAGTATTAGCAAGAGGTAAAAATTTTCAAAGATAGTGATTCTTCTCAACCCAAGGTTTCCACTGATGGAAAAAGTGAAATGCCTTCACCGACAGTTAATGTTTGATAGAGCAAAGTATATCAACCTCCAAAGCTAGCACACACGAATCCAAGTAAGAACATTCCTTATGTTTGCTATTATTGCGGAAATAAAAGTCACTTGCAAAGGGGATGTCGTTTTCGTATAAAGAATGAGAAACTTCACGATGTTCTTGTTTGGGCATCACAAGAAGTGATCAAACCTAGATCATATGTTAAGTCTTATACCCTTGACGTTACGAGTTGTAACTTTCCAACCTTTAGGCAAAGGAACCAGTGTTGTGATAAACCTAGACTTTCCTATAAATGTCATACGAAGCCTTTTCACAATCGTAATGATTATCAAAAGGATAACTTTGTAAAGGCGAAGACAAGATCCGATGCTCCCAATTGGAGAAAGACTAACTTGCAAAAGAATAGTCAATCCGATTCTCTTTCGAGAAATCTTAAAGAAAATAATGGGAAGAAGGTTCCGGTTGTTCCTAAACACACTCAGAAATGGATACCAGATGCATTGAGTGTAAAAGGAAATGATCTTCCAGAAAATTCCATGACTATGGAAAAGATAAAAATCCATGATTTTGGAAGTTAAGAATTTCTTGGGAAAGATGGATATAGATCTGAAGGGTTCTAAAAGTGATCCCTTTCATAATAATCTAGAAGTGAAACGCAATAATATGTGAAAGAAGAATTAAACTAAGCCAAAAACTATAGATGGTGAAAAATCCATAGATGCGGAAAATTTTGTTTCAATCGCATGTGGTGAGCAAGATATTATTCACCTCAACACAACTTGATTGTGTTGGATGTGTACCCTCACCAAGAAATTCCCTATAAGAAAGATGGTGAGGAAGGCACGAGAATTGGGGCGCACATATTATGTTGGGTAAGATTTTGAATATTTGGTAAGGTCGTAGGATTCACGTTTGGATTCGTATAAAAGGTATGTCTATAAACTTGAGCAAGCTTTATGATTATTTTGTTATATGCTTGATGCCATGATTTATTAATATCAAAAACGTCTTTGTTTTGTTATTTGTACTCTTAGTTTTCACTAAGTGATTTGGTGGAAACCCTAGTATCGTCATGATTGGTTGTTTAAACATATACTTGAAGTTCAATACCCAATGTTGCAGAAGACAAGAAACCTACGCTCCAAAGAGATGAATCCATGTCAAGAGGTTTCTGATCTTTTGTTTAAATGGTTTATGACAATAAAATCCGTAGTGGTTGTCATATTTGTCTTTTGTGCACCTATATAAGAGTCGGATATACGACCCAAGGTATACCATGACGTTTGTGAGTCCAAATTGTAATGACTCGATGTGGGTACCAAAAAACACCACCAATTGAAAACGCGGGGGTACCAAAATACACCGCCAACTTTTTCTTAGGCATCTTGTATGGACAGACTTAAAAACAATTTTGAGAGTTCAACGTAATGAATCTCAATCAAGGAATAATACTTAGAGTTATATATCTTTCTCTCACAATCAGAAAGCTTATAGAGACAAGTCCATGAACCTGATTTACGTGTGAGAGTACTTGGACGATTCCAAAGATCAATACCCAAGAATAAATCAACTCGTATCCAACAAACAAGGATGGATGTATCTACTTTGATTGATTTATGTACAACCTGTGATATTTCAATTATAACGATAAACAATATAATGCGAAAAAAACACCGGAAATTTTGTTAACGAGGAAACCGCAAGTGCAGAAAAACCCCGGGACCTAGTCCAGATTGAACACCAAACTGTATTAAGCCGCCACATACGTTAACCTACTACCAATTAATTTCGGACTGGAATGTAGTTGAGACCGAATTAAACCCTCAAAGCAATTCAGTTACAGTCGCGTTCCTTACGCCTCTTGAATCCCAGAAGGACTCCACGTAGTTGATTCCCTTAGCTGACGTCCTTTACATCCTAAGAGTTACTTCAACTCAATTGAAGACTTTAAACCAATATGCCTTCCACAGATAAGCCTACATACGTGGTTTCCTTTTTGATCGTAGATCAAGGTGAAACTGGAAATCGATAACAATGGACAAAATCTAGTTAAACTTAAAACCCGGACTTATGTTTCCCGAAGAGCAGACTAGATTATTATTCACCTCGCAAGTATTAAACATGTGGAATCACAAAGTCTGAAACGAAAAGAACTTTGCGATTTCTATCTATCTTGTTTGACTGAGTAGCTCAACAATCAAACAAGATCAAGATACACGAACTATCAAGATAAAAGATAGTTGGACATGGGTTCACGAATCCGTATGGAGTCTTTATAGTCTCTAAACCCTAAAAGGGTTTTAGGAAGAGGATGACTCTAGTTTACAACTAGGGCACACCAGAGTAGTGTCGGGATTCAAAGATCCAAATTGCTTGAGGTTTCCCTTATATAAACTTTCAAAGTATAGGTTGTTTTAGGTTTAAGCTAAGATAGCTTTGGAACCAAGCAAATAATATTCACCGTTAGATGAATCTTTGAAATGTGATTGACATATACAGATATACACTCTGGTTAGGATGAACCGTAACCGAACGGTGTACAAAGACATTGTTCATAGATGGTTAGCCGGAACTAGCCAATTGAACCATAAGCTTAATCATTTTTTTAAATTACTTAAGACTTCAAGTTTAAGTCACAACCATAGGTTATAATGTGATCAATCATGTCTATATAGTGTTCTTAGAGATTTATTCAAATGCTAATTATCTCACAGAAATAATTTTATGTGCATCTGAAAATATTCGACATGGCAAGTATGTGTATCAGGTATGCTAATTATCTCTAGTTTACAACTCTAGACATTCAAAGTATAGGTTGCTTCAGGTTTAAGCTAAGATAGCTTTGGAACCGAACAAACATTATCCACTGTTAGATAAATCTTTGAGATGAGATTAACATACCAAGATATACACTCTGGTTAGGATGAACCGTAATAGAATCGTGTTGTTGATGGTGGACTTTTGACAAAGGTTAAAATCGTAAAATCATAATTTTGTGTATTTCTGACCTAGCTTCATACACGTATGTGAAATTCGTATTTCAGGATTAAACGCGAAAGCTCATGTCACCATCTCTGACTGAGCGTACAACCTCTCAGAGCATGCATGAATATGTGATTATTAAAGCCTCTCAGTTGAGATTTCAATATTTTGCATTTCATCAACGTTGAGCAATTTCAGTATTCACTTATGTATAGAATCGATAATGATTGGACGACTCCTAGACAGATTTTCTGCTAGTATAGAGCGATAACGTGTTCAGGATGTCGCAATGTTCCCTGACTATACAGAATAAATATTCAGAATGACTATGATGCTCCTACCATCTCATACCTCGATTCTCGAATAAGTATAACGCTCCTAGACAAATTGCCTGCTAGTATAGAGCCATTCATTGATTAATTCTAGCGCAATTTTCATCAATTGAATTTCTAGAGATTAATTTATTTCTCATTACCCCATTTCATGGCTTTTCTCATCCGAATTCCATGGATTGGTAACGAATATTCACTTTTCGGGCATTTTGGCCACCACCGAGTAAGCCCAGAGAAAATGGTGTCAGTGTACTTACCAATAATGCACGAACGAGCACCCAAAATATGAACGAACGCGGAAATATGGAGACCTATGCAAAATAGGACAGGAAAAAAAAATCAAGAGGCGCGCACGGGACCGGGCCCACCGGCCGGCCATGCCGCCGTGGCCGGTCCCACGCCTCTCCTTTTTTCATTTTACCCTATTTTATTATTTTCCTCATCTCTTGAAAACTCCCTTGTTTGAGCAAACTTTCTCGTTTGAGCAAAACTCCTAGTTTTCCATATTTCTTCACACGGGCTAGAAAAATAATAATAAAAAATAGGGAAGAGCGTCATGGGACCGGGCCTACCGGCCGGCCGGCCATCCCATGGCCTTGGCCGGTCCCAGGCCTCTACAATTCCTAATTTTATTATTATTTCCTTCTCTTATCTCTTGAAACTCCCTCGTTTGAGCGAAAAACCTAATTTTTCCATATTTATCCAATATTGCTCAAATCTCCAAAAAGCCAAAAAAGTCAAATGGTCCCACGACCGTTCTGGCTTCTCACGTAAAATACTAAAATATCATTATTTTAATATTCTTAAAATATTGGTCGTACGAGGAAAGTCTTACTTGCTCATTCATGCAAAATTGAGAGTTTCAGTCAAGATCAAACTCTTCTGAAAAGCCAGAATATTGCTCAAATGAGTAACAATAAATACCTAAAATTCTCAGGAATAAACGTGTGAGGGTTATGGTGGCCTATGCACCACAATGACCGGACCTGGCCGGTCCCACGTCTCTCCATTATTATTTCAATAATAATAATTCATATCTTTCATGATTCTCCAATAATGAATCCTCGTTCAGGGATATTTCTGCACGCTCGGGCGTTCATTCACCATCAATGGCCCTCTCTCATGCCCATTGATTGGTTGATATTTCTTCACTCACATCTGATGACTCTCCATCTCCAAAATCCAGAGTTCTCCAAAAATTAGGGTTTCAAATTTACAATAATTCGATAAACATTGATAATTTTTATATTGATCCAACAATCAATATTTTAATTCATATTTAATGTTCGGTCCTGCTACCAACATTTTTGCTCGATTGAGCAACATGGTTCGGACGGACGACTATCCAAAATTCACATTGAATTAATACTTTGATTTCTATTTTGTCATTCGACATTCATGGCATATTAAGATGAGCATTCTGCATAGCTCAGGAACATCTGATTTCCTGTCGAATGCTCGATATATCAAAATAAGTCCATGATCGAGCAATATCATCGGACGAGCATCGATCCAAATTATCAGAACATCATTATTTTCTCAACTGGTAAATGATATATCACAATTCATTAAGACTCAACGTTTATGCATCATTACTGTCCCAGTATACATCTTATTCTTAATTCATGAGTCTCAGAGCATATCACATTAATTCATTATGCTCGACTCATCAAACCTAAGCCTCATGTATGGCCAAGTCAACAATTGACCAATTAAGTACACGTCTGCCTCACAGAATCCACATTCATGAGACATCAATCAAATCACATGGGGGATATTCACTAGGGTTTTGATCTGCTGGCCTAAGGCACGTGTGTACACCCACAATGAGAAATGTGAGTAAATCGTGCAAGCAGTTGAAGGAGCTAGCAAAGCAGTTGATGGACAATCAACCAATTTTCCCACCCACGTGGAACTGGTTTATCCACAATTTCCCACTTTCCACTCTTTCACTACTCTGCAACCGTCACACTTACTGGGATCAATGTGTCTACTACGATCGATCAACAAGAATTCTCATCTGAACAAGAACTCTCAACAGAGCAGAATTCAATCAATCAGAAGTTATTGGATCTCAACAGTTCACTGAAAACTTACAGAAGTCTACAACACATCCAAAATCCTTAATCACCATTGATCTCACACACTTCTTAGTTTCCATCCTGCAGATCGACCCCCATCCCTCTCTGTGACAGAATTGACTTTGGAACGAACATTTTCTTGGTTTAGGCCAAAGTCCTACAGATTGATCTCTCGAACTCAAAGAACTCTCGTGCAGTGTATCTGTTTGCTAAAGGTTTAGGCAATTTGCTCGTTTCGGGGAATCGTTCGTCTCTCCACTTTTTCTCAAAAACCAGTGAATCTTTTATACCCATCAACACGTGTACAAAGACATTGTTCATAGACGGTTTGCCGAAGCTAGCCGATTGAACCATAAGCTTAATCATTTTCATTAACACTTGAGATTTTAAGCTTGAGTCACAACCATAGGTTATAATGTGATCATTCATGTCTATATAGTGTTTTTAAAGATTTATTCAAATACTAATTATCTCATAGAAATAATTTTTTGTGCATCTGAAAATATTCGACATGGAAAGTACGTTACTG
This sequence comes from Papaver somniferum, assembly GCF_003573695.1. NCBI lineage: Eukaryota > Viridiplantae > Streptophyta > Magnoliopsida > Ranunculales > Papaveraceae > Papaver > Papaver somniferum. The sequence continues at coordinate 181,940,211 of NC_039358.1, forward strand.
GGTACATGTACTCTACCTTGTTCGTGACTATTTTTTTTTTCATGGTACATGTACCTGGTATGTGTACCCTTATGAAAAAAACGAGTTCAGAAACTCACAGAATTTTTCCGGTTTGCGTACCGGTTATGGATACCACACAGGTTTCAAAACCAACAGTTCCTTTACGGTCTGCATACTGGGTATGCGTACCATTCCAGGTTCACGAGAAACAAATTTTTTATGGTGTGGATACATGGTATGCGTACCAAAAAGTTGTTGTCGACTATAACTACGCCCGTACGTGTACTGGGTACATGTACTGCAGCTCCGGACCTATAACAATTTTCACAGTATGTGAAACCGGTATGCATATTGTCATGTATCCAGATTTACAGTAGTTCTATATTTCTCTCTATATCAATTCGAAACATTCCTAAATAACATCAATGACGCATATCACCGTTTCAGGCTATTTTCGAATGATAATATTGAATCACGATTTAGATTATGAACAATAAGTTGTTCTTAACCGAAATTCATCAAGCATGAGTAAATGTTCATTAATATGCTTGATTTCCTTGGTTTCTTCAACTCCTTGAATTCTTTGTTACTTCAAGTTGCAATGATTCTGAACGTGTTCAACTCAGCATCGTTGTTGTTGAAGATCCGTAGCGATAACAACTTTGAACACAAATATTCTCAATCGTCGTTATACAGAAACATAGTATTATTATCTTCTCCAAAGTTCATTTGTATCTCAACTTCGAAGTAGTACTACGGTGATATTTTTCTCCCCCTTAATCAATACTTACATCTTTTGCATAATAGGTGAAACCTATAGATATTGATTCACTCCCCCTTACATAATGACCAGTAAACCATATGTATGTAGCGCGAAACTACTAATTAATTCTCCCCCTTTTTGTCAATAAAATTTGGCAAAGGTACGAAAACAATGGGATCGTAATGAATTCAACCAAAATATAGTTCAAGACTTTAAAGGAATTTCATATCAACTTTTATTTAGATGATATCACATAGTATGAAATACTTAGCGCTCATCTAGGACATTTAAGATACAAGCATCCCTTTTAAATTCCATAACCACACACCCCACAAAGATATAGCAATTAAGCACAAGTTCATTTAATAACTCTTCCCCATTTGATGTCATTCCCAAGAGAATAATATGAGTGACCTTGCTTTTGTAAAAAGAAGGATTTTGTCGGACATTAACAAATCACATGGATCTGTATCATGAACATCGACTTAAATTAATCTCAACGTCAGTTACGAACAAAGAGATAATGTTAATCATTATAACTCAACATAAGAAATCTAACGGAGTGAACACGGAAGTGTGATCATGAGTAGATCGATACTGCGAAAAATTCTCACAAAGTTTGTTTCATATTTAGTTTTTATAAAACATAATAGATTTAACTTCTGAGCATATATGAGATATCAGTTCAATTCACAAATGACACATATATCTCATAAGACTTTGCGTTATATTAAACCAATAATGATTACATACTGCAAGTTCATCTTCCAAAAGCTCTAGAATTTAAATAAATAAATCTAAAAACATGCAAGATGAAAATCGTTGGAAATAACTTGTGTAATCACAATTGTATGTTATACCAAACCCTAGTTATCCTTCTCGAATGCAAAAATAAATTCTCACAAGAAGTTTCCTAGAAAATAAAATAGATAACAAAGTGAACTAGATTTTTCCAGACTCTTCACTTGTATTGAGACCCTTGAATTTGTCGTCAACTGTATCCACGAGATCTTCAGAGAAAATATCTTCATTGAGAAGATCACGAACATGAGATTTCATGAGAACAAGGTCAGGAGAAACCTTTTTCAACTCAGTCCTTAACATGTCTAGACCTTTTAGCGTTTCAACAAGTTCTAGTTTTGCTTCCTCAAATTGTTTAAGAAAATCATAAACAACATTAGCAGAGATCATCTCTTCACACTCAACATCTTGTTGATCATATGTAAAATAAAAATTCACACCAGGAAGATCTTCGGATGATTCAACAGCTTCGTCATCAACTGGAGTTCTCTTCTTTCCTCTTGTTTCAATACCATTGTAATTAAGAGTTTTCTCCATGCTTTCGAAGATCCGTGACATAGAAGACATGCTTGGTTGTGGATCCTTGGATGAGATTTTCTCAATCACAAGTTCAGGTATATAAACAAGTTTGTAAAGAGGTATTTTCTGGGTTAACGGTCAGTTCGTGACCTAACTTGAAGTTGGGGTTTTCGTATGGTCACAAAAGAAAGGTAAGGGTACCTTCTCATGGTATGCAAACCAACGTCCCTAAAGAGTTTTAAACCCAGATTTTTTAGGATAGAAACAACTTTTAGAAAGCACAAAAACATTTTTCAATACTGTAATTTCTCTACCTTTTCTATAATGTATATTCCTTTTTGAACATCAATATATTCTTAAATAAATAAAAAAGTTTGGGGTAATTTGTGTTACCTCCCTGGCGCAGATCATAATTTGAGTTACCTCCCCTACAGAGATAAAATTAGTGAAACCTCCCCTTGTTACATATTCCGTCTAAGGCCAATTAGCTGAGTGACCAGCTTTGTACAGGTGGACCTAAATATACACGTGGAGCTCTGCCCGAATGATACATGTGTATCTTCCTTTCCCTGGGAACTAGTGATCCTTAAGACGAATTGAGGATAAAATCCTGTATTAGGAAGGATTCCTTGTTTAGGATAAATTCCTAGTTTAGGAAGGAGTATTGCTTTGAGCAGTATTCTTAGTTTAGGTAATATACCTAGAAAGGGAATTAGTCCTACAAAAGGAAATAGATTCCTAAGACGTTTGGGAAACCAAACCAAGCCTATAAATAGGGATGTTTAGCTCATAACTAAACACCGCTAGCTAGTGTGTTCTTGTGATAAACGTACACACAGAATTCTAGGCACAAAAACCTAGAGAAAGCTTGGAACAAACTTGTGCAAGCTTAGCAAACAGTTTAAGGTTAGTCCACTGTTAGAGAAGACTGTGAGCGTAACAAAGAGAGAATTATAATCGTTTTCTTGTTCATAATCTAGAGAAGATATATTTCTTCGAATTACTACGTGTGTTCTGTGTTCTTCTAAGTTTCTCGTCTATTATTATTCTTAATTCCGCCTTTATAGTAATATCTACCAAGGTACAGAGATCATACGTATCAAGTTGGTATCAGAGCGAGGTTAGTTTCTAAGGTAAATCCCTGTGGTTTATGGTTTTCACTAGATCTCTCTACATAAAGCTTGGTGAGGTACTTGAGAAGCTAGAAGACGTTAAGACAACAAGGGGATCAAGGATGACAAAGTCATATGATGATCCTAAGGAAGGCGAACCACAAACTATGGAAGAAAAGGTGGCTACGCTACAAACAGACATGAAGTTTATTCAAGTTACCCTTCAGGAATTGAGTGAATGTATTCGTTCTCATACACCTAAAAAGGAGACGAAGAGAAAGGTTACACCTTCACCTACAGCTTCGGAAAAAAGATGATTCGGAAGAAGACGAGTCGGGAGAAGAAGAAGAAGATGAGGATGAAAAGGAGGAAAGCGAGATTCCTAAAGGTCCTACAACAACTAGACCTCATGGTAAGAATCTGAAAATTGATTTCCGTGTTGATATTCCACTTTATGATGGGAGTGTCAATGTAGAAAAATTGGATGATTGGATTGAACGTCTAGAGACATATTTCTCTTTCTTTGAATATGGTTCAAAGGAAAAGATAGCTTTCGCGGCATTGAAGCTACAAAAGCATGCTCTAACCTGGTGGAAAACTTATCAAAGACAAAACCTATGTAAGAGAGTATTGTCGTGGAAAAGATTCAAGGCAGTTGTAAGGAAACAGTTTCATCCGGTTGGCTACCTTGAGGAGAGATGGTTCAAGTGGTACAACTTGAAGCAGACTTACAACCAAACCGTGCAGGAATATACTACGGAATTTCAGAATCAAGCTATGATTTTGGATTTAGACTTGGAAGATCATGCTATCTATATGAAGTATATTTCCGGGTTCCATGAGTATATACGGAAGGAGTTGAAGATGTTTTCGGTGGATACTATCTCCGAAGCAAGCATAAAAGATAATGCCATCGAAGGCAGGCTGAAGAAAACTGATGTTGAGGGAAACGTCAAGGGAAAGTCTGGAAGTTTCGTCGCTAAAGGAGATGAAAGAAGCAAAGAGAAAGGGAAGTCTAACGATCAAGAAGGTTTAGTTTGTAAACATTGCAAACGAACATGGCATGTTGTTGATAAGTGTTGGATGAAGTATCGTAATCTAAAACCAAAAGGGTTGCAGAAGAAAAAATCCATGATGGCAACACTAGTCGCACAAGCTCCAAAAGAAGTCCAAGGACTAACAGAACCTAATCAAAAGCTCTCTCTAATGGCAGGAGGCGTAGAAGAACTTACGAAAGACGATACCAGGGAACAACTCTTCACGGTTAAGATGCAGGTTAAGACAACACTAATAGATGTTGTTATTGACCCGGGAAGTCAAAAGAATTTACTTTCACATTCTTTGGTACAGAAGTTGGGTTTGAAAACTTTCAAACATCCGAAACCCTATCCTTTAGGTTGGCTTCAAAAGGAAGGTGGGTTACAGGTTGCAAAACAGTGCACGTTCAAGTTTCCTTTGATGAGTCATACATTGACGAGGTTACATGTGACGTGGTTCCATTGGATGTTTGTCAAGTTGTACTTGGTAGTCCTTACTTGTGGGATTGAGATGCGGTTCTACATAGAAGGGAGCAGAAGTATACCTTTACCAAAGATGGGAAAACTTATGTAATACGAGCTATTGACTCTCCTCTTGAGGGAGCAAGCTTGATTACAGCCACTCAGGCTAAGCGGTTGGTGAATGCTAGTACAAAGTTCATTGTCCTTGTGATTCGTTCTCTTGACGAGAAGCCGAGTGGAGTTAGTTTGGAATACATTACCAAACAACAAGAAGAAGACCTAAGAAGGTTAAGTATGTTTGAACCACCATTACTAGCTAATGTTGGAGATGACAAGATGATCTTGCCACATGTGGAAGACTTGTGGTTTGATAGAAAAGAATCACTCGAAGAAGATCGCGGTATGGAGCGAAGATCGACAAAGACACGCAAGGAAGAGAATAAGACTTTCCTAAGTAGATGTCAAGGTCAAGTTCCCGGCAAGCAGAGATGGTTCAGCAGGGTGAAAGGAACTCACGAGTTCCCTAACCTACAAATATAACTTTCACAGGAGTTCAAGTTCTTGGGGGGGGG